>NC_135802.1:99491827-99791827 GCF_964213995.1 Mustelus asterias | reverse complement strand
GAGTTTGCACCTTCTCCCTGTGTCTGCGTGGGTTTCCTCTGGGAGCTCCAGTTTCCTCCCACACGCCAAAGATGTGCAGGTTAGGTGGATTAGCTATGGTAAATGTGTGGGGTTATGGGGAAAGGACAGAGAGAGGTCCTCGGTAATATTCCCTGTCAGAGAGTCGGTGCAGAATCGATGGGCTGAATGGCCTCTTCTGCACTGTAGGGAGTCTGATGATTTACATCAGTAAGGCTGCATAAAGGGAGAGATTGTAGCCCAAAGTGTGTTCTGAGCTGGGTCCAAATCTGAAGTGACTGTTTAACAATATGGTTTGAAGAAAAGTGACTGGTTGAGAAAGGAATGGAGGAGCGCAACAAAGATGTGGCTTGGTAGGAGGCCGCCTCTGACTACAGCTATGCTAAGCTAGCCAGATCCAATTAAGCCAAAATGAAATATTATGGATATTAACAGACCAATAATAAAACTGAAAATTTGGCAGTGCCAAACCACCTAAATGCTTGGGCTTTTGTGGAAAAACTTTATGAATTCTGGAAGTTTTCTTATTCCAATTAAAGGAAGAAATTAATTGTTCTGTTGCAACAAAAAAAACCTTCGGGATAAACAATGGAATGCACTGAAATAAGTATAAAAATGTTGACAAAATATTCATCTTATACAACCAGTGAAAAGAAGGGGTAAGTTAGAAATTAGACTAACGTCCTGCTTCATATGTTCCAACAAAGGGTCAAAGTTGAGCTTTAAAAGGTCTCCAAGGGATCGAGTCACTAAAATTCCTAAATATTTCAAACTGTTTACTCAAACTCTGAAGGGAGTGGAGAAAAGGTAACTCTTGGCAATAGAGTTAATAGGAAAGATTTACGTGAACTCTTTCGAAAATTAATTTTAAAATCTGAAATATGACCAAATCGCTCAAGAATAGAGAAAATATCTGGGAGAGATGAGGCCCGATCAAAGATATAAAGAAGAAAGTCTATAAGGAGAGTCTCTGCTTGACTCCACCCTGTTTATCTCCACAGATCTACTGTGAAATTGTAAGGGGTTCAATAGCAAAAACTAAGGGGGTAGGAGGATAGGCCTGTCTGGTACCTTGGAAATCAGGAGTGGATATTATTTGTACATACTGAAGTACCTGGGAGGAATACAATTGTTTTGTCCATTTTATAAAAATGGGTCCAAATCCAACTTTTTAAAGAATGAAGGAAAGGTTGTCCCAATTCACTCTATCACAAGCCTTTTCTGCATCCGTAGATATAACAATGTCAGGCAGAGTAGTTGAATGTGTATAAATAATATTGAAAAGATGCACTAAATTAGAGAAGGATTGCCTGTCCTGCATAAAAAGTAATAGATGGAAGGTTCAAGACTGTAGGCTAAGGCTTTACCTAACATTTTGACATCCACATTTAAAAGGGAAATAGGTCAGTCTGAACTGCAATACAGAGGATCCTTATCCCTCGTTCAAAGAACAGACTACTATGCAGCATAGGATGAAGTGTTTTAGAGAGAAAGCATTCCGAACATAGAGGCAATAATAATGGAGAAAGTTGGAAGAAGAATTTTTTATAAAATTCTATTGGAAAACCATCAGGCCCTGGTGCCTTATTACTTTGCATAGATTTATTTGCCTTTATTATTTTGTCTTGGGAAAGGGGTACTTTTAAAGCCTTCATAGAATCAGACTTTAGACATGGGATGTCAATATTATCCAAAACAAATTGTAAAATAAACCAAGATCTGAACGGGAGTCTGAGATATAAGGAATGGAATTAAAAAGTTTAAAGTGATCATTGATTTGGTGGTCAGTGGTGGTTAACCCTATTGGACCATAAGACATAGGAGCAGAATTAGGCCACTCGGCCCATCGAGTCTGCTCCACCATTCAATCATGGCTGACATTTTTCTCATCCCCATTCTCCTGCCTTTTCCCCATAACCCCTGATCCCCTTATTAATCAATAATCCATCTACCTCTGTCTTAAAGACACTCAATGACCTGGCCTCCACAGCCTTCTGCGGCAAAGAGTTCCAACCCTATTGGAGTTGAGTGAAAGTAGACTGAAGTTGGTGAAGCTGGAGTCCACCCCTTCTTTCACCATGCTCATAGAATGTACATCATGATCCAAGTACAAGCTTTTCTGTTTGTTTAATAAAGAGAAGATCAAATTCAGTTTGTAAAGCCAAATACTGTTTATATAATACTGGGGTAGGTGCAATAGCATACTGCTGGTCCACAAAGAGAATTTGGTCAATCAATTAGGACAACTTTGAGTTATTGCATTTAAGTTGAATTGTATAGGAAATTATTTGTCCAAGTAGGTAAGCTTTCATACTCTCCCAAACAGTAACAAAGGAAATAGCTGGACTACTATTGAGTTCTATAAAAGTACCTATTTGCGGTAAAATTAATTTGGTAAAATCCAGGTCTGCCAGAAGAGAATTAAATCACCATGGTGAACGGGAAACCGGTTGGTCATGGAATCGTATTGCTAAAACTAAAGGGACATGATCAAAGATCACAAAACTATTGTATGCATAGGATTGAATAACTGAGAGCAGCCTCTTGTCAAGGAACAAATAATCAATACACGAGTAAATGCAACCAACAGGAGAAAAACAAGTTGTTGTCTTGCTGTTGGTATAGAAAATGCCATGAGTCTGCCCAATCCATATGTATCCAAACAAGATGCTGAGGCTGATTTTGATATTGAATTTTGTGGACGAACAATCTAAATTTGGGTTAAGGGCACAGTTAAAATCTCCTCCAAAAAGTAACTGATATGAGTCTAAATCAGGTATGGAGAATAAGAATGAAATGAAATGGGGATCATCCCAGTTGGCTGCTTATACATTAGCTAGGATCAGGACAGTTTAAAAAGTCTGCCTTGTACTATAACATAGCGGCCATTAGGGTCAGCCTGAGAGTAAATAAAGAGAATGTCTTTATGGATTAGAATTGCTGCACAGTGATGTAAATTAGAATGAAACATCTGTCCAACCCAATCCTTCCGCGCGCAAAAATAATCGGATGGACATAAGTGAGTTTCCTACAGGAAGGCAATGTCCACTTTCAAATGAAGTAAATGAGAGTGAATTTTATTTATCTTAACTGGGTGGTTTAAACCTTTCACATTCCAGGTGATAAAATTGATTGAACAACCACCCCGTGGGGCCTTAATATTAATGGATATTATGATAATAAAAGCACATCAAAGCATATAATCCCCACAGATTAACCATTGCAAATAAAGGATTGAATATTTTTGAAGCAAAGTTCATCCACCTGAAGAATGTTAAAAATTAACAAAGTATATATGTATATTCAGAAGAGAACATGAAACAGAGAGAGAAAAGGGAGAAGAAGGAAAGAAAAGCTGACATCGCCTTCTCAAACACGGTGAATGTACCCCTTCACAGCTGGGCAGCATGGTGACACAGTGGTTAGCACTGCTGCCTCTCAGTGCAGGGACCTGGGTTAAATTCCAGCCTCAGGTGACCTTGTGTGGAGTTTGCACATTCTCCCCATGTCTGCATGGGTTTTCTCTCCAGGTTCCTCCCACAGTCTAAAGATGTGCAGGTTAGGTGGATTGGCCATGCTAAATTGCCCCTTAATGTCAGGGGGAACTAGGGAAAATATGTGCGGTTACGTGGATAGGGGCTGGGTGGGATTGTTGTTGCTGCAGACTTGATGAGCTGAATGGCCTCTTTCTGCACCGTAGAGATTCTATGATTTTATGAAACTATTCATACCTAGCTTACCATGTGTCTTGAAAAGACAACCCACATTAACGCAATGTATACAATCAAATATCCCAAACCAAAGTACTGTAAAGCATGGCATATGCTAAACAGTGTGCAAAATCTGTGCAGGAGCAAGTTTTGTCATTCAATATTCAACAAGAGAGGAAAGCTATAAAGAGAGTTTCAACTCTCAAAGAATTAAATTGCACATGTGTTAAAAGGTAAAAAAAAACACCCATCGGGTTTCTGCAAAACCTCCTGTGATCACTGCAGTTTGGACATAAGATACAAAGAGATTGGTGTAACCAATAAAACTTATTGTGAAACAGAACCATTTCACAATTAATTAAAAATTGAGTACTGTTTTGTTCTGGGTAAAGTCACAATATGACTTGTTAAGAGAAGGCACGTTTGGGTCCTTGAAAAAGGCTGGAGCTCCTTGCTGCGTGTTGAAAATCTTGTTCACTCTGTTAAAAGTTACACGCAGGTGAGCAGGGTAGAGCCTGGCTTTCAGAAGTTGGGTTTTAACATATTTGTAGCACAACATCAGGCTAGATCCACACTGAGGTCAGGGTAGATGAATATTTTGTTTCCATAGAAGTATAGTTAATCCTTTTCTATAGACTGACGCATAGTTTGCTCCTTCACTCTTTGATGATGCATCCTTCGTATTATTGGCCTTGGGGGCTTGTCATGTCATGGCAGTTTGCTCTGCCTTTCAATGAGATCAGTCATGATCTCATCGAATGGCAGAGCAAACTCAATGGGCCGGATGCCTACTTCTCCTACATCTTATGGTCTATTTTTAATTTATTTTCCTGGTCTCTATCCAGTGACTTCTACTGGAAATGCACGTGCAGCAATTGAAAATTTCTGCCACAGGAGGAGGTCATTAGGCCCACCATGTCTGCCATCTAAAAATGAGCAAGTCGGCCTTATCCCGCTTCCTAGCTCTTGGTCTGCATCCCTACAGGTTATGGCACTTCAAGTTTGTTTTTTAAATGTGATGAGGCAGAGTTCCAGACCCTGGGTGAAACACTTCTCCTCCCGCTCTCCTCCAGTCCTTCCGCCAATATCTAATTAGGATACGATTGAGCTGGGTTGTGATGCCCTCAAAGTCAAATAGTTAAACAACCCCTATCTAGGCTCAATCATGAAAAATGGGCAGTTGAACAAGGCACCAAAGGGTGACTACCACTCATAGAATTGTACACAGCAGAGAGGTGCGGGTGGGAGATCTACCTTTGGGTTTAACAGCAAAATTCCTGCCCGATTCCTTAATTAGGAGGGAAATTATGAAGCGAGAAACAACTAAACTAATCATTGTAATGATTTTTTCAGTCCATTCTTCATTAGGCTAATATATATATATGTATATTCATATCTATATTGAGAGAGAGACTTGAAGTGATTATCATAGCCAGTGTCAGTGCAGTGTTTGTATAAAACAAGGGAGCATTCTATCATTTTCAACACTAACCATGTTATGACTTTGCTGAGATTGTGCGTATAATTCCAAAGCAAATAAAAATTACAAACAGTGAAAATCTCAGGCTAACATGACAGCTGTTGGAAATATGCAGCAGGTCAATCAACATCTGTGAGGAGAGGACAAGTTAATATTTCTGATCAAGATTTGGGAATATCAACTTTCCACAGATGCTTGCTAACCTGAGTATTTCCAGCATTTTTTGTTGAATGTATATCACAGCTTTGCATTACAGACTCCTGACCACAAGAAACTAGGTTGAAATTGTATGCACTCATTTTACAAATGTCCCTTGGAGCAAGCAGGGGAGTTCCTCTGTTTATGGATTTGTCACTTCTCGTTTCTGGAATGGTGCCTCTATGGACACAAACCTACAGATTCTCCATTTAACAGATTTGCCTCAAAGTTTTAGCAGAGCTACAGGCCGATAACGTGTTCACCTTGTAAGTTTTTCTGCAGGCATTCTCAGTGTACTTGAGTGGTATTGTATTATATATTGCAGTGATGTAAACTTTTGTGACAATGAGCAATTTCTGTTTGTGTCATTTTGCAGGTTATATACCAAGCTATCTGGACAAGGATGAGCTTTGTGTTGTGTGTGGTGACAAGGCCACAGGCTATCATTATCGTTGTATCACTTGTGAAGGATGTAAGGTAAGCAGCTCTGAGTCACCTTATCCTTCACAAACACTTCCACAGTTAAGTCCATGCAAGACCAGCTCTACCCTGCATTTACAATTTAAAACAGAACATGACCTTCCCCAGTGCAATCTCACCTGCTTGACATTCTCCCATTGTTCCTTTGCTCCAGAAAAGACGTGCAGCAGATTCCCTAGCAGCATCTTGCATAGTATTCTAGCTCAAATTGATAAACCATTACATAGGTAGTATACTTAATGGACACGAGCCTGGACTTTACCATGCTCATAAAGGCAAGGTGGTCAATATTCACTGTTATTATTGGGTAAAACTGACAACCACTTCTGGTGTCACCACACCGCAGAAAGGTGAGGAGAGATATTTCAATCCGATCACAGTCACAAAGAGTTTGATTTGTGACTGTGAAGGGCTGTTTCAGTGCTATTGCAAGGTAGAACCCTAATTAGAGAGGTTCAAATATAGAATTGCAGGAAAAATTGGAGAGAAAAGTGAAGTTGGCGATGGCGTGTATGGAGGGTCAAAGTGAGGAGCACAGAGTGATCCTTAAAGACTAGTTGGTTATTGAATACTAACCTTGGAAATTTGGTGCAAATGGGGAAAAAAGGTGCTGCTTCAAATTTTTTTTAGTGAATGTCATTCTTTTGTCTCTAGGTTAGGAAGCCATAATATGCTATTATTTTACTACATTAGTAATCATAGAACCTACAGAGCAGAAGGAGGCCATTTGGCCCATCAAGCCTGCACCGACAACAATCCCACCCAGGTCCTGTCCTATCCCCGTAACCCCACATATTTTACACACCTAATCCCCCTAACATTAAGGGGCAATTTATCCTGGCCAATCAACCTAACCCACACATTTTTGAAGTGTGGAAGGAAACTGGAGTACCCAGAGGAAACCCACACAGACACGGGGAGAATGTGCAAACTCCACGCAGACAGTCATCCAAGGCTGGAATTGAACCCGGGTCCCTGGCGCTGTGAGGCAGCAGTGCTATCCACTGTGCCATCCTTTAAACTATTTAAACTAGCTATTTAAACGAACTTAAAATTTAAATTAAATAAACCAATTAACTAATAAAAGTAAAATAATTGATTCAATTGAAGAAAAATAAGTAATCAAATAAATTTAGGTAAACACGGTAGGTGCACCGTAAATGCAGTATGTGTGAGCTGATGGAGAGCATTGTGTTCCTGAACAATCATATCTGCCGTCATTGTCTGCAGCTTGGGGAGCATAAGAAATAAGAAAAGGAGTGACCATACAGGCCCTTAAGCCTGCTCTGCCATTGAATATAACCATGACAGATCCTCAGCCTCAACTCCACTTTCTTGCCAACTTCCCATATCCCTTATCCTGAGACTGTGTCCCCATATTCTAGATGTCCCAGCTAGGGAAAACGATCTCTTTGCCTATCCTGTCATGCCCCTTCAGAACCTAGTATGGTTCAATGAGAACAACTCCCATTTTTTACAAACTCCAGCAAGCATGGGCCCAGTTTACTCAGCCTCTCATCCCCAGGGACCAATCTAGTCAATATTTGCTGTATTGCCTTTAAGGCAATCCTTCCTTAAATATGAGGACCAAAACTGCACACAATACTCCAGGTGTGGTCTCATCAAAGCTCTGTACAATTGTAGCAAAGCTTTGTTATTCTTGTACTTCAATCCTTTTGCAGTAAATGCCAACATGCCATTTGCCTTCCTAATTGCATGCTGTACCTGCATGCTACCTTTCTGTGTTCCTTGTATAAGTACTCCCTGAACATCAACATTTGGAAATTTCATGCCTTTCTAAAATATTTTGTTTTTTTAGCACCAAAGTAATTAACCTCCCACTTCCCCACAATCTGCTACCTTGTTGCCCACCCTGTCTTTCTCTCTTTGCAGCCTCTTTGTGTCCTCCTCATTGCTGATATTCCCACCTAGCTTTGTATCATCAGCAAACTTGGATACATTAGCCACATACTCATGGCACCAGCATTGATTCTTCACTAGTTACAGCCTGCCAACTTGAAAACGCCTAGCTTATCCCTAACCTCTGATTCCTGGCTGTTAACCAAGCCTCCGTCCATATTAATATATTACGCCCAACTCCATATGCCCTTACCTTGCATATTATCCTTCTGCATGGCACCTTATCAAATGCCCTTTTGAAATCCAAGTATAGTCCAACTATTGGCTCCCCTCTATCTACCCTACCAGCTACATCCTCAAAAATCTCTGAGAAATTACTCAAGCCATGATTTCCCTTTCATCAAACCATGTTGAGTCTGTGGATTCATACTATTATTTTCTAAGTGCATTGTTAAGACTTCCTTGATAATAGATTCCAGCACTTCCCTGATGATTGATATCAAGCTAACTGACCTGTAGTTTCCTGTTTTCTCTCTCCCTCCTTTCTTGAATAGCATTGTTACATTGGTTAACTTCCAATCTGCTGGGACCGTTGTAGAATCTAGGGAATTTTGGAAAATCATAACCGGTACATCCAGCATTTCTGCAACAATACGTTTTAAAACTCAAGTGTGCAGCCTTACGGTGCGGGGCTCTATTGACCTTTAGTCCCTTGTGTTTCTCCAATGTGTTTTCCTCTACTTTCCTCATTCTCTGTAGCCCCTTGGTTTCTCTCTATATCTGCTATGCAATTTGTGTCTTTTACTCTGAAGGCAGATACAAAATATTTGTTCAATGTCTCTGCCACTTCCTCATTTCCCATGATAAATTCTTCTGTCTCTGCCTTTAAGATACCATGATGTGGAAATGCCGGCGATGGACTGGGGTAAACACAGTAAGGAGTCTAACAACACCAGGATAAAGTCCAACAGGTTTATTTGGTAGCAAACGCCACTAGCTTTCGGAGCGCTGCTCCTTCGTCAGATGGAGTGGAAATCTGCTCTCAAACAGGGCACAGAGACACAAAATCAAGTGATTTTGTGACTTGATCAAGTGACTTGATGTGTCTCTGTGCCCTGTTTGAGAGCAGATTTCCACTCTATGTGACGAAGGAGCAGCGCTCCGAAAGCTAGTGGCGTTTGCTACCAAATAAACCTGTTGGACTTTAACCTGGTGTTGTTAGACTCATTACTGTGTTTAAGATACCAAACATTACTTTGGCCATTCTCCTTTTTATAAACTTGTTAAAGCTCTTACAATCTGTTTTTATGAATGAATGAAACCCCTTTTGGTTTATGAATGCTGTTGGTTGTTCCTAGGTTGCTCTCAGTGCCACATGTTCAATCAATTGTCCCTTGTATCTATAGAAGTCTCGCGATAGCAATGAATCCCTCAGCACTGGCTGCCTGGCTCTCCAGGTTTGTGGTGAATCACTCAAATTCATTGGCTCTTATGAGCACGTCATTTGTAAGTGGCTGACTGTGCGATGCCACACATGTCCCCTATAGGGCCCTGGGAAGACACGCAGGTGTAGAAATTCAATGCTGTGGTGATTTTTAAAGCTCCCAGTCCACAAAAGTGTAAATCCTCCTGAGGAAGCTGACATAGGTGAGTGATGGAAGCCCATGACATCCTCAGCCACCTCTGACATTGCCTCTCTGACATTTGCAGCTAGTTACACTGCCTGCAGTATATTCAATTACATGCCAATGCTCAGCACCCTGAGATGCCTGACCCTCTGCTTGTGCCACTTGATGTTGTTCTGGGTCACCCAATGCTGCTTCCTCTGCAGCTGTACCAGAGAGAGCAGAAGCACTTGACCCATCTTCCTGTGTGCGGTGAAGTGCGAATGAAAGGCAGGCAAGGATCTGGTCAGCCCCTCCCAATGTTTGATGGCCTACAGGCAGAGCAACATCACTGAACTGAGGCCAGATATCTGTACTAAGACATACTACAAAATATTTAGTGGGGTCACAGCAAGTGCGAATAACAGGTGGGGGAGAGGGTTGGTAACCGTAGTTCCAGGGATCCAATGGAACAGTTCCGAAAGGGGGAGAGGAGTAGCAACAATTCCACTTAAGTCAGCTGCTCAAAATCAGGAAGACTATGTTGCTGGATGGTAGGGAGTGTCTTGCTACTTACCATTTACTGCCCTCTGTCAGCTGATGAATGAGTACCTCACCATGTTGATGACCACTTGGAAGAAGCGCTGAGGGTAGTTAAGGACATAGAATGTACTCTGGGTGGGGGACCTCAATGCCCATCACCAGGAGTGGCTCAGAAGCACCACTACAACTGTTGCTGAGTCCTGAATGTCATACCTGCCAAACTGGTCTTGTGCCAGGTGGTGAGAGACCCAACAATGAGGACAAACCTACTTTATCTCATACTCGCAAAACTACCTTTTACAAATGTATCTGTCTATGACAATATAGGTAGGAGTTATCATCATGTGTCTTTGTTGTGACAAAGTCTCATCTTCACACTCAGGATACACTCCATTGTGTTCAGTGGCACTACTACCTTGCTAAATAGAATAGATTCAGAACAAATCCAGCAATTCAATGCTGGGCATCCATGAAGAGTGATGGGCCATCAGCAGCAGCAAAATTGGATTCAATCTGTGATATCCTCATCCAACACATCCCTCACACTACCTTTCCAATCAAGCCAGGGAATCAACCTTATTCCAATAAGGAGATCAACCCCAATTCAGTGACGAGTGTAGGAGAGCTATTCAGGAGCAGCGCGAGACATGCCTAAGAAAGATGCCAAACTGGTGAAGGTAGAATGCAGGATTGTGTGCCAAGCAGTGTGCGATAGTGAAAAGCAATCCCACATTCAAGAGATCAGATCAAATCTGTGCAGTCACGCCACATCCAGCATTGGACAATTAAATAACTAACTGGAGGAGGAGGCTCCACAAGCATCCCTGTGCTCAATAAAGAGGCATCCAACACATCAGTGCAAAAGACAGGGCTGAAGTAACTGCAACTATCTTCAGCCAGAGGTGTACGTGATCTGACTTGCCCTCCTCCTGAGGACCTTCGCATCACAAATGCCAGTCTTAAGCCAATTCACTCCACATGAATTCAGTGAAACAAAGGCTATGGGTCTGACAATGTTCAGCCTGTAGCTCTGAATATTGGGCTCCAGAATTAGATGCACCACTAGCCAATGTATTCCAGTAGAGCTACAATACTGGCATCTACCTGACAATGTGGAAAATTGCCTAGTATGACTTGTCCACAAAAAGCAGAACAAATCCAATGAAGTCAATCCATCAATTTACTCTCAATTATCAACAAAATTCTGGAAGACTTCTTTGACATCAAGCAGCACTTTCTCAGCAATAAACTGCTCACCGATGCTCATTTTGGATTCCACCAGAACCCCTTGGATCCTGATCTCATTACGGCTTTGGTCCAAAATGGACAAAAGAGCTGAACTCCTGAGTTGAGGTGAGAGTGACTGCCCTTAATATCAAGGCAGCATTTGACCAAGTGTGGCATCAAGGAACCCGAGTAAGAATGGAGTCAGTGCGAATGAGAGAGAAAACTGTCCACTGCTTGGAGTCACAGCTGATACAAAGGAAGATCATTGTGGTTATTGAAGTTTAATCATCTCAGCTCAAGGACCACACTCAGGGTAGTGTCCAAGGCCCAACCATCTTCAGTTGCTTCACCAATGACATTCCTTCCATCATAAAAGACCGAATTGGGGATATTCACTGATGATGGCACAATGTTCAGCACCATTCGCACCTCCTCAAAAACTGAAGCAGTCATCTTCATATTCAGCAATATCTGGACATTATTCACACTTGGGCTGCTAAGCGGCAAGTAATATTCACACTACAGAAGTGCCAGGCAATGACCATCTCCAAAAGAGAATCTGAACCATCTCCCTTGACATTCAACATCATTAACAAAGCTGAAGTACCCAGAATCAGCATGCCGAGAGTTACCATTGACCAGAAACTGAACTGGACTAGCTGTGACTACAAGAGCAGGGCAGAGGCTGAGAATTTTACAGTGAGTAATCCACCACTCCCCAAAGTCAGTAAACCATCTAAAAGGCACATGTGAGGAGTGTGATGGAGTACTCCTACTTGCCTGGATGACTGCAGCGCCAAAAACACTCAGGAAGCTCGACACCATCCAGGATAAAACAAATCTGCTTGATTGACACCTTACTTATCACCCTAAACATTCACTCCCTTCACCCTGGAGCATAGTAGCTGCAGTGCCTCGACGAGATACACTACAGAAAGCTTTGTAACAATATCTTCCAGCTTTGTAACAATATCTTCCAAACCCTAGAATCACATCTTGATTTTTCCTCAAAAGTCCTCTGTCACCTTGTCCCCCTTTCAACATCTCAAGATTCTCCAACCCTCTTAACTCTCCTTTAAAATCTTCGTTCACTTATGCCCACCCAGGTTTTTCATTAAATTATCTTCACTGCTTGCCTCCCTCGGCGTCTGGACTAATAAAACATTTTATTAAGTAGCGATTTTATAAAGGAGCCAAAATGTAAAGAACACAATTTTTCCCAGCTGTACACTGCAAAAACCAATAGGTGATCTGATGCACCGGTTTCATAACACAGCCAGTGAGCACTTACCAAATAAAAGTCTGGGTACATAGAATAAACCTGTTGGACTTTAACGTGGTGTAGTTAAAACTCTTACTACATAGGAGATCTCAGCATTGTTGCTAGCCTTGCAAGAGGTGGGCAGAGGATGCATTCCTTATAAGGCCCACAGTCATCTTGGTGTAGTCATGGTGATGGCCTAAAGGAAAGAGTATTCTCTAAATCCTAATGATTTTTGTTCAGGGATTTTTCAGGAGAACCATTCAGAAAAACCTTCATCCGGCCTACAGTTGTAAATATGAGGGAAAATGCATCATCGACAAAGTAACAAGAAATCAATGTCAGGAATGCAGGTTCAAAAAGTGTATTGCTGTTGGCATGGCAACCGACTGTAAGTAACTTTCATATTGATGTTTTAGCTATTTTCTGTTTTACACTTTTAAAAATAACTTCTTTCACTTTCCCTTCGCACTAAGCTGATTGCCGTACGCCATTCCACAGATGTTTACAATAGCAATTCTCTCCTAAAGTGTAAAGCAAATGTTGGAAATGCTCAAGAGGCATAAATAGCATCCAAAACAGAAAAATAGGCAAATGTTTCAGGTGATGAGGAGATTCAGCTACTGTTCAATCTGCTGCGCTTTTGGTTTTTTTGCATTTTCTGGGTTTTTTATTTTAGACGTGCACCATTTGTGCTTTTCTTTAAACCTGCGAAATCTCAGTAGTTTATGAACGTTTGCAGATGTGAGTCAAAACAAATTCCTGAAATCACACCAGTGAGAATCTATTAAAATGGCATATTATTGTAATATGTTAATGTAGTAACAGGAGGGAGAATAATGATCACATAATGTAGAAGGAAGTGTGGTAATTTTGTTTTGTTGCTTCTTTGTGCTATTAGTGGTGTTGGATGATGGCAAACGGTTAGCGAAGCGTAAACTAATAGAAGAAAACAGGGAAAAGAGGCGTCGAGAGGAACTGACAAAGACACTTGTAAACAAACCTGAGCCGACAGAGGAGGAATGGGAACTTATCAGAACAGTAACAGAGGCCCACATGGGCACCAATGCTCAAGGAAATCATTGGAAACAGAAGCGAAAATTTCTGGTAAGTTTCTCAGCAGCAAATAAAAATTAAACAGAATTTGTTCATTCTGCGCATTCCCTGAAATAAGCAGTGTCCTTCACCTTCCTGTAGTTTGCAAACGTTTTTGGTGATATTCATCCTTCATGGTCACAGGTTTTGAGAAGCAAATAATTTCCACAGGTAGAAGCACAGTGGTTAGCACTGCTGCCTCACAGTGCCAAGGACCCTGGTTCGATTCCAGACTCGAGTGACTGTGTAGAGTTTGCACTTTCTCCCCATGTCTGCATGGGTTTCATCTGGGTGTTCCAGTTTCCTTCCACAGTCCAAAGATGTGCAGGTTATATGGATTGGCTCTGCTGAAAATTGCCCCTTAGTGTCCAAAGATGTATAGGTTAGGAGGATTAACCATGGTAAATGCGGGAGGGTTATGGGGATAGGGTGGGGAGTGGGCCTGGGTGGAATGTTCTTTCGGAGAGTCGGCACAGACTCGATGGGCTGTACAGGCTCCATCTGCACTGTAGGGATTCTGTGGTTCTACAGAGAAGCTGAAAATCTGAAATCTTTCTTCAGTACTAAAAGGCTTATAATACAGCTCAAATGAAAACGAGCGTTAATGTGTTTTTCTCATTCACACAGAGCATGAGTCAGAACCTTGAGGTGGGGAAGGTGAGGTCTGCAAGTTTTTCTCCAATACAGCAGGAAAACATAGAAATTATGGCTTATTAATATCAAGAAAGAGATGAGATCGGGTAACGTTTTACATGGGGACTTAGTCAGAATTATAATACATTGTTAGGATGTCTTATTGGAATGATTAATCAGTCTTTCCTTCCATTATCTAATTAATTATCAAACTATTATTTGCACCTCATCAGTAATCCCTTACTTAACATTGTGGTTGAGTTGTGGAAACAAATCAGGTTTCCCATTACAACCAATTTAAGAGCTCTAGTTAGGTTCTGTAGGATGTTTCTTGTCAGAGAAAAAAATTGAAACATTATGCGCTGTAGGTTGAAATGCAAAACATTCACAAATTTCTATGTTCATAAATAAAATAACTTTTAGAATTTTAAAATCGTGAAAGAAATACGCTAACTCTTTCACTTGGCTCCTGCTCCCTGGCTTCTCCCACGAGACACTTCCCTCTCCTTCTCCCTCCCACTCGCCACTCCTCCAGGTGTTTGATCCTCCTGCTTACCACCTCTCCTGCTTCCCTTCCCCAAACCCTTGCTGTGAGTGAGGGCTCTGGAAAGGGGCTGTGGGAAGGAGGAAGAAAGTGAGGGATTGCAAAGAACTGCCAGCAGGAGTGTTAGGGAGAGAAGCGGCTAGTTGGAGGGTTGGGAAGCAGTGGAGAATCCAGCAGCAGGAGAGGATACTCTAAAATGGTACCAATCAGATCACACTACACTACGTTGGCCTTGGTGCAAAACGACATTAAAGCAGAAATCCAGAGACTTAGTGTGCATGCCAGCTTCATTATGTCCGTGGCACTAAAGCGAAGCAACACTGAATGAAGCAGTTTAAAATGTAGACTTACTGTACTTGCCAACCGATGCCCTTAGGGGAAGAAATGGTGTCATGGTATTGTCACTGGACTAGTAATCCAGACACTCAGAGTAATCTCTGGGGACCCCGGTTCAAATCCCACTACAGCAGATGGTGAAATTTGAATTGAATAAAAATCTGGAAGTGAAGAAAGCCTGATAACCATGAAACCAATGTCGATTGTTGTACAAACCCATCTGGCTCTCCAATGTCGTTTCGGGAAGGAAATCTGCTGACCTGGCCTACATGTGACTCCAGACCCACAGCAATGTGGTTGTCTCTTAAATGCCCTCGCAAGGACAATTAGGGATCGGCAATAAGTGCTGGCCCAGCCAGCCACCCAGCAATATCCACATCCCATGAAAGAATTTTAAAAACACAGAATCTGCAGGTATATATGATCAACTGATCACATACAAATGTTCTTCATGCATTCTAAATTTCTCCAGTGAACTAACCACTGGATAAGATTCTTCTGGATCACATTTGAAAGTTGAAAGAGGCAATCTTACCGGCTGGTCACGCCAGTTGATCGAAGTGGCAAGCTGGTAAGATCGGGCAAGAGGCAAAAAAATTGGACTTACACCCAGTTTCCCACCTCTCGCAATGTTACTGGCCCCGTTCTGCCGGCGAAATTAGCCTCGTGTCTGGGAAAGGGGCGATCGGCGTTGGGGAGGCAGCAATGTCCGGGAGGGTGGAACGGCTGGGAGTGGGAGATCGGGGCACTTGTGCAATGGCACACCTGAAGCTCAACATCATGAATAAGCTCTGCCCACTCCCCCTGCTGGCGAGTATTACATTTTGCCTCATTTTTTTCCTGAGGGCCGAACGATTGCGCCTTAGATCATGCCCACATATAGCTATAAAAGAAAGCGATCAGTATTTACGATTCCTTCTGAGATTCTCTCCCGTTTTCATGCATGTTCGGCACTTAGAATTTTTTGGAGAAGACTGCCCACGTAATGTCTGAATTCTTGGCAGACCTATCATTACCTCAGCACCATTTGACCTTGTATATGAACTCTTGAAATCATACTGCAGAATTGCTTTTTTAGGTGATATTTAGGTTTCTCTATATTCAACAGGTGAGCGAGCCACCAAATTTCCTCAAGAATCACTCGTGTCTCATTATCCTCTCCTATTCCCCTTTACCTCCATCTTCTCAGTTCAGTGGCACAATCTCCTCCATCTCTTCTCCCTGGCCCCTCTCAGTTCAATAAGAAGTCTCACAACACCAAGTTAAAGTCCAACAGGTTTATTCAAGTCGTGGGGGTTCTTATCGCTGAGCAGAAACAGATAGCCAAGTTCCGCACACATGAGGACGGCCTCAACCGGGATCTTGGGTTTATGTCACACTATCTGTAACCCCCACAACTTGCTTGGGCTTGCAAAATCTCACTAACTGTCCTGGCTGGAGACAATACATATCTCTTTAACATGTGCTTAATCCTCTCTCCACTCACATTGTCTGTACCTTTAAGACCTGATTACCTGTAAAGACTCGCATTCCAACCATTATTTTGTAAATTGAGTTTGTGTCTTTATATGCCCTGTTTGTGAACAGAACTCCCACTCAACTGATGAAGGAGCAGCGCTCTGAAAGCTTGTGGCTTGTGCTACCAAATAAACCTGTCAGACTTTAACCTGGTGTTGTGAGACTTCTTACTGTGCTTACCCCAGTCCAACGCCGGCATCTCCACACCGTGTCAGTTCCCACAGACCTTCCAGCTCCCTGATATTCTTTGACCATAACTCCTTCGTGACTTTGTTGCTTTATTCCAGGATTGGACATGATGCTGTATTAACCTATGACAGATCCAGAAATTTGCCACATGCCAATGCCCGGTCCTGAAATATAGCAGCAGATTCGACTGCGATTGGATTGTTTATTATGAGTGAATGAGCCACAAGTGACTTTTTTTAGCCGGATCCTGGTTGGCAGGCTCAGCAGCTACAGAATGGACAGATTTCAATGCACCTGGAAACCCCAGTAGATGAGGTTGATTTGTTAAAAATGGCCTGGTTTTATCAGCCTAATGGACTTTCCCTTTTTCCAAAATTTCCAACATTTTGACTCAAAGCCCTTTGAATAAATGACACCAACATCCTTGAAATCAAGGAATAGCATTGAAAGAAATAAGGGATGAAACGATTTTTTAAAAAGCAGCTGATGTTGCATTGAGGATGTGGCAAGCTTCATGTTGAATGCATGACCGGTATTACTACTTATTGTTGTAACAAAATAGTGATATTGAGAGTGGAAGAGCACAAATAATTTCACGAAGCAATAATTTCACATATCATTTTGTTCATTCTCTAGCCTGAAGATATCGGGCAAGCACCAATAATAAATGCATCTGAAGGGAGCAAAGTAGACCTGGAAGCGTTCAGTGAGTTTACAAAAATTATCACACCTGCAATTACAAGGGTCGTAGATTTTGCCAAAAAGCTACCAATGTTCTGTGAGGTAGGATTTTTATTTCTCTATTTCTTGTATTTCTTTAATGGAATATTTGAATCGCAGCTTCCCATTGTCGTCCAGCTGGGTGGGTTTCACTCACCTAGTTCCATTCTTATCTACCTAACTGTAAGCAGAGAATTACCTCTAATGACTTCTCTTCCCACTCCTGCATCATTATCTCTTCTGTCCCGCAAGCAGCTATTGGTGTCCCCTCCTATTTTTCAGCTATACTGCCCCTCAATAACATCCTCCAAAACATGTCAACTTCCACATGTATAATACCAACACCCAGCTCTACTTTATCACCACCGCGCTGAATCCTGCCACTCTTATTAAATTGTTCAACATCCCAGTATTGGATAAGCAGAAATTTCCTTCAACTAAAGAGTTGGAAAACTGAAACCATTGTCTTCTGTCCACACCACAAATTCCACCAGCTTGTCACTGTCTCCCTAGCAGCTGTCTGAGGCTGAACCAGACTGTTACAACCTTAATGTTATATCTGACTGTGAGCTTACAACGTCATGTCTACATTATCACTAAGACTATCTATTTCCCCTACCATTAGATTGCCCAACTTCTCTGCTGCCCCAAACTCATTTGCCATTTGTTATTTTGCCTTTGTTATGTTTAGACTTGATTATCCCAATGCATTCATTGCTGACCTACCAATCTTTGCCCTCTGTAATCTTGACATAATTCAAAACTCTGCTATTCATCCTAACCTGCTCCAAATTCTGTTCCCCCTGAATCCCAGTGCTTGTTGACCTAATCTGGTTAAGCAATACCTCTGATTTTAAACTTCACACTCTCCAGTGCCTCGCCTCGTCTCTATCTCTGTAATCTCCTCCAGCCTCTCATCCTTCAAATACCTGCACTCTGCTAATTCAGGCCTTTAGTATTCCCTGATTTTAATCTTTCCGTCATTGGTAGCTGTGCCTTCAGCTGCCAAGGTCTTAGGCTCTGGAATTCCTTCTCTAATCCTCTCTGCCTCTCAACCCTGCTTTCCTCCACTAAGGCACCCCTTAAGTCCTATCCCTTTGACCCAGCATTTGGCCATCTGCCTAATGTCCAGACATCCTGTTTTGTACCAGACGGTCGAGTTTCATTTGGCCTTATTGCAGTACCTGAGTCCCTTCGGTCCAGTATATTGAAGCTCAAGCTGTTTGCAAAGCAGCCCAGACTGAGTGAAGATCTGTTCATTCACAGGCACTCACTGACCATCTGAATCCAGGTCATTCAAAAATGAATTATATCAAAATCCACCCATCACAGACTGGGCAATTCCAAACAGTCACTTTTCCAACCTGATTGGTTAAATATTGTTCATAATTATTCCCGGATTGGTGAGTATGCCCACCAAAAAAGGTCCTGTCAGACTTGCCCTGTGTCCTTATGATGCCGCCCTCATTTTACATGATGTTGTCCTATCAGTCCTATTGACTCGCACCAATGTCAGTTATTTGAAATCATTTCTGGGTCGGTAATGTTGTAGGTAAAAAATACCTCTGAGACTAGTCTGAGTCAAAATACAGTCAGGCTTTATTCTCAAAAGCTTTTGGGAGAGATCTGGCAACCTTAACAGCGATTCACCAGACTTCTCACTGAACACAAGAAGTGTGGACATTTATACATTATGGCTCCCAGCACCAGTCATCACACAAACACTGGTCTGGTCATGAATTAAAGTCCAATTGACAGTCCTTGATCACGAAGCACGATGCATCTGACCATAAACCAGAGTGTATCTGGCATTCTCAGGTCACGAAGCACCAGTCTCTGACAGCTGTAGTCACGATGCAGTCCTGCTCTTCCGCGGCTTTCCCTTTGAAGTTACCGGCGCAATTGCAGCTGTCCCAGCGGGGAGTCTTCCTGTCAAACGGCCGTATCGCATTCTATCATCTGTAGCTGCTTCTTCCGTTTACATTTAACACACAAGCCTGTAGAAAAGCTAAGACTTGCAAGTCTGCAAACAACAGTCTGTCTTTATAAGAATAAAAGTAAACCATGAATAAATAACTTATATTGATGCCAGGAGCAGTATAAACAAGGGGAGATGAGCCATAATGAAGGGTTATGTTTGTGATACATTCTAGGTACAAAATCCAACCCTTTAGGTACAAAATACATTGAGTACAAAAAACATTAACCCTCTCCCTTCTTCAGTAATATGCTTCCTTTAAACTTGAGCTATATATGCCAAAAACAACTGGTATTTGTACAGTATCATTAACACAGGAAAATATTCCAAGGCACTTCTCACTTAAGCCGAAGAAGGAGATATTAGGACAGGTGACTAAAAGCTCAGTCAAGAAGGTACATTTTAAACAACAAAAAGAGGAAGAATATTTTCAATTATTTTGTGACTTTTCAATGTGACTGATCTCTTGAATGTGAACTGAACAGGTATTTTGTATTATTCTTCACTACAGAAGATACAAGTAACATTCCAGAAACAATTATAAATCAGGAAATGGAAGGGAGGGAGGAACTCAGGAAAATTACAATCACCAGAGAAATGGTACTGAGTAAATGTTTGGACAAGTACCTCTCAACCCTTCTTTCCCCCTTTAAGGCACTTCTAATGGACTTCACCCTAGGATCTTAAAAGAAGTGACTAGTGAGATAGTTGATGCATTGGTTTTAATTTTCCAAAACTTGCTACATTCTGGGAAGGTCCCATTAGATTGGAAGAACAAATTTAACTCCATTATTAAAAAAGGGTGGGAAACAAAGTGGAAAACTGCAGGCCGGTTAACTTAACTTCTGTCATAGAGAAAATATTAGGAGCTGTATTATTAAAAAGCAGGGCATGTGGATAGGTTCAAGGTCATTAGGTCAAGTCAACATGGTTTTGTGAAAGGGAAATCATGTTTAAGCAACTTATTGGAGTTCTATTGGGAAGTAACATGTACTGTGGATAAAGGGGAACCAGTGGATGTTAGTGTATTTGTATTTCCAGAAGGCATTAGATAAAGTGCTACACCAAAGGTTATTGCATGAAACTAAAGCTCTTGGTATGCGGACAACATATTGGCCTGGGTAGAAGATTGGCTTGATAACAGAAAGTGGAGAGTAGACATAAATGGGTCTTTTTCAGATTGGCAAGATGTAACAAATGGTGAGCCATAGGGATCAGTGTGCTGGAATCTCAACTGTTTACAATTTCTATAAATGACTTGGATGAAGGGATGGTTGCTAAATTTGCTAATGACACAAAGATGGGTTGGCAAGTAAGTTGTAGAGAAGGCATAACGAGGCTACAAAAAGATATAGATAGGTTAAGTGACTGGGCAAAGAGCCTGCAAATGGAGTATAATGGAATGTAAAATTGTCCATTTTCGCAGGAGGAATAAGAGAGAAGCATATGATTTAAGTGATGAGAAGTTGCAGAGTTCTGAGATACAGAGGGATCTGGGTGTCTTAATGCATGAATTGCAAAAGGCTAGAATGTAGGTGCAGCAAGTAATTACGAAAGCTAATAGAATGTCATAATTTATTGCAAGGGGAATGGAATACAAAAGTAGGGGGGTTATGCTTCAATTATTCGGCGGCACGGTAGCACAGTGTTTGGCACTGCTGCTTCACAGCTCCAGGGACCTGGGTTCGATTCCGGCTTGGGTCACTGTCTGTGTGGAGTTTGCACATTCTCCTCGTGTCTGCGTGGGTTTCCTCCGGGTGCTCCGGTTTCCTCCCACAGTCCAAAGATGTGCGGGTTAGGTTGATTGGCCGTGCTAAAATTACCCCTTAGTGTCCTGAGATGCGCAGATTAGAGGGATTAGTGGGTAAATATGTAGGAATATGGGGGTAGGGCCTGGGTGGGATTGTGGTCGGTACAGACTCGATGGGCCCAAATGGCCTCTTTTTGCACTGTAGGGTTTCTATGATTCTATGATTCGGAACACTGCTGAGACTATGTTTTGAATACTGTGTACAGTATTGGTCACTTTATTTAAGGAAGGATGTAAATGTTTCGGAAGCAGTTCATACTGCAGTGTATTTTTTAAGGTTCACTTTAGAAATCCTCAATGTTCCTTTAATTTTAAACTTGACATGAAGTAACATGAATAGAGGTGAAAAAAGTAATTTACCCAAGTTTTACTGATACCATGGCAAGTGAAAAAATAACAATGCAATGGTTTGTAAAGTTATGAGTGGCATCATGATTAGACCCTAGAATTTACATGACTATTTAATTAGACTCTACACAATTCATTTTAAGGAAAGCCATCCAACACTTCAAACAACTGCCTACTTTCTTCTGACCAGATCAGTACCTGGAATAGGTGGGTCATCTTCTGAGGAATTGTGGACAGGCTAGGCTTTATACACTGGAGTTTAGAAGGGCAAGATTGAAACATGTAAGATCCTGAGGGGTCTTGACAGGGAGGATGTGGAGAGGATGTTTCCTCATATGGGAAAATCTAGAACTAGAAGGTCACTGTTTAAAAATAAGGGGCCACTCATTTAAAATGGAGCTGAGGCGAAGTGTACTCTCTGAGGGTTTCTTCCTGAAAAGGCAATGGAAGTAGAGTCTTTGAATATTTTTAAGGCAGAGGTGCCTAGATTTTTGGTCAGTGAGGCAGTAATAGGTTATCGGTGGCAGGCAGGATGCAGATTTCAGGTTACTATCAGATCAGCCATGATCTTATTAAATGGAGGAGCAGGTTCAGGGACCGAGTGGCCTACTCCTGCTACTTATTTATACGTTTGTAAGATGTCGAAGTCCTGATGATATTTCAATCTGCTTAATTTCCCTCTTCATCATGTAATAGTGGAAAGTTCACACTAAGTTATTGGAGTGGGCCCCATCATCTCACCAAAGTCAGCACTAGGATGTCCAGATTATATTTTGGATGGGCTTCATTTGAATGTTGTTGACACCAAATGATTTTTCAATATACTGGGTGGCTGCAGGAGGGACAGGAATCGCCAGGCTCCCACACTGAACCTACAATTGGTTCAGGGTTGTGAGGGAAGAGTAGTTGTTTCCAAAGAGGATGAAGCATGGACTGCAGTATTTTTGTAGAGTCAGCAAGAGCATTTTAAGGCCTTTTCATTACTGATCAATGCCTGGTACAAATGGGCAGAACATGCAAGGCTCAAGGTTCAAACTCCACTCCCACCTTTTACATAAAAATTAGAAGCAGAATCCTACAATGCCAGCAGCACCCTGCTGGTAACATGGGCATGCTGGTTGCCCATTTGCAGGCCCACCTGAGAGTTGCATCAGATAAATCTTGGGCTTCAATGGATTGTAATTAATAACTTCAGTTTAAGAACTTAAGAGAAATAAATAGACGCATGTTTGGTGTTGTATGCAATAATGTTGCTGTGAAGGAAGGCAGTGATGAGCAAATGGATCACTGAAAAAATTCAACTTTAAAAACAAGAACAACCATGCAAGTCCCAAACTGCTGTCGTTGCAGATACATAAGCAATTTTATATTTTAAGGGGGAGGAAGGAATGAGTACTCTTTTTTTGTTTCAGTGTTGTCTCTAGTTGACTCAGGAAGTAGTAATGAGGAAAAAGCTTCATTGCTTCCATAAGGAGAAGTATGAGGTTTGCCAGTGCCCTGGAAGCAGCAAGGAGTTTCACATGAGCGGCCTAATAACTAAAATTCAGAATTTATTTGAAGGCTGTGCACTCACTGAACCAGTTGTTAACAACAGCTAAACCTAATGCAATTTTTTTTATTAAAAATAAGCTTGTAACAAGGTTTCTTCCCCTCTTACATTGGAATGACATTGAGCCAAAGAATAGAACCGTGGAAAGAACCCTTATTCCGGCTTGATCAAATGTTTTTGTTCTGGGACCTGCTTCAGGGAGATAAATCTTTTGCTTTTGCTGTGAGGAACAGCGCTTGAAGTGCTATTTGTTTTTAACTTGCTGTATGTAGATGTTGGAGTTGAAGCTGCAGCCCTACGATCTGCTGACTTCCAACAGAAGTACAGCACTTTGAGCACACTCAGCCAGATGAGAATAAATATAACAAAATTTCATCGGGGTGGCACGGTGGTGCAGTGGTTAGCACTGCTGCCTCACAGCGCCAGGGACCTGGGTTCAATTCCCGGCTTGGGTCACTGTCTGTATGGAGTTTGCATGTTGTCCCCCCGTCTGCGTGGGTTTCCTCCAGGTGCTCCGGTTTCCTCCCACAATCCAAAGATGTGTGGGTTAGGTGCACTGGCCATGCTCAAGTGTCCCTCAGTGTACCTGAACAGGCGCCGGAGTGTGGCGACTCGGGGATTTTCACAGTAACTTCACTGCAGTGTTAATGTAAGTCTACTTGTTACAATGATAAATAAACTTAAATAAAACACATGTATTGACTGATATTATTTGTAATCTGTGAAATATAATCTGGATCTTTCTAATCATGCGATTTCAGAACTTTATCTATTGTTGTGATCCCACACCATTTCTTTTTCCCTAGTAAATTCTACAAATGTCTGATTGGGCTTTTTCCTGGTGATCCTGAACTTCATTTGGTAAGCTTCAGGGTCAAGCTCATAAGCATTGAGTATTGCCCTTTTAAACTGCTTCATAGTCTGCAGATTGCTCGTCTGACAGGCTAGTGTCCACATTTATAGCTGTACCTGTCAGGGCACTTTGGAACGTTAGGATCCAAGCACTTCTTGGCCACTTCAAATTCACAGCTATCTTTACAAATGAGGTGAAGTACCTTTCAACTCCATCCTCGGTAAACCCAGGTGCTAAATGCACATTTTAGTTGAATCAAAACCCTGAGTGGAATCAGAATCATCTCCTCCTCTCTCTCTCTCTCTCTCTCTCCCCCCTCCAGCTCCCCCCCCCCCCCTCCCCCCCCTCCCCCCCCCTCCCCCCCCCCTCTCCCCTCCCCCCCCCCTCCCCCCCCCCCCCCCCCCCCCCCCCTCCTCGCACCATCACCACCACCCCGGAGATACCCAACTGCACTCTAAACCCACCTCCTCGCACCACCACCACCCCGGAGATACCCAACTGCACTCTAAACTTGTGTGTTTGCTCTGCAGTTAAAGCAACAGGGAACTCCCTAAGCTCAATCCCCCAGTAGCCTTGTCGTATATTTTCTCTCAGAGAGCTGAAATTCCTTGCCTTCACTCTCTTGACACAGGCTGAACTCTCCCCTCTTTTTGTGTGTCTTGGTGTAACTTGAAGCTGAAGCTGGGCAACCGCCCAGTTTTTTTTTTCTACTTTGTGTTTGTTTTCCAAAATCAGTTAACTTCTTTATAACCCATCTCTTCAACTTCAGGGGTGCATGTGTATGTGTGTCCTACATTACAAACCAAACGGGTACCCGTTCTGTCACAGGGCCACCTGGACATCTGGACATCCAGGTGCATACCGAAACTCTTTTTTTACCTTACTTAACACAAGATATATTCAGCTTAAAAATGATACAATGTTCCTTACGCCAATCAGTTAGGTTTATCAGGAAGTTGCCATCTCTACCATTACCTGATGGGGTTGAAGGTTCGGGTGCCGTATTGAAAAAGCACCTGGACAGCCATTCACTCGCTGCAAGCCAGGAGCATCAGTCTGGCTGTTGTTCAAGAGCAAAGACCAAATGCAGAAAGCAGAATGTCGCAAAGCAGATTATCTATGGCCCGACGGCTCAATGAAGCCTGTCTGCAGTTCTCCCCCACACCATTCAGGAAAGGTGAGAGCAGACGGTAGTGTTCCCAGGGCTGGCAGCAGGAGGCCCTCTCAGCTCATCATGCCAGCCTGGATGGAGAACACAGTGGAGGTTAGTCCCCATGGAGCCCACAAGAGAACCGCCAGCAGTGTACAAGAAGGACGAATGATCTGCTGGTCTCCGCCAAGGTAAGTGGCACAATCTACTCACTGCAAACTGATATTTTTAAGTGCATCAGGCAGTGTAAGTGTGCAAGTGCACATGGGAGTCAGACAGGAGTTTGAGCGGAAGGATTCGGCAGCAGATGGGCCATGTGCACTGAATGTGTGGCAGCCACTTCATGTTCTCATTGTTCTATCAATTGCAGGACGTCCTGTTTGTTCATCACTTACTGGAGAGGTCTCAGGAGTTGGCAAAGACATGCATGTTCCTAAACTGCTCGTGCACCCATTTGGATGGCACTCAGTCCTTCTGTCTGTCTGCAGAACAAGAACAAACACAACAGGAGGGCCCAGGCCTAGGCCGAGGCCCGGGCCAGCGGCTGTTCTCCAAATTTGAGTCCTCACCAAATGTGAGGATGGGGCTGCAGAAATAATCGGTGAGGGAAGGGACTGAGCCTGACCAAAGGATAGACAGGACTCCCCCAGCGAGACAGGACTTCCCCAGCAATCCAGTGAGAATGCCTCCAACCTGTAGTTAAATGCACCAACAGGCCTCCATTAAATCTTTTCCTTCTTCATTCCAGGTATCAAGAAAAGGGGGAGATAAATTATGGAGACCTCCCACAGACCCAGCTCCAAACCAACCTCTGAGAATGATGCTTCAGATTCCACAGAGGATGCACCATTACTGCATTCACCTGCACTCTCCACCAGCACAGAGATATTCATCTCACTGGTTGCATGTACTAGAGTAGATTTGAGGTCACGATCTGGTGAGAACATCACAGACATAAATCCACAGTTAGTGGAGGAAGTGACAGTCGAGATTTCTGACGCTTAAAGGATTGCAGGAGACCAGTCTACTGCTGAGACTCATGCAGATAATGAGCCTCTAGGCTACACCATATGAGCCATGTTGGAGATGCAGAGATAGGAACATCAGGCTGAGGTGCCAGAGACTGTGCAGTGACTTGACTGAAGACTGGAGGAGTTCACCCACATTCTGTCTACTGTCGTTCTCCAGAATGCAAATATTTGGCTGTCTTCGTGGAAAGGATGGTGACAGCCTTGGAGGCCCAAATCCAGCAGAGAACACGGTGACTACTGGATGCACACTCAGACCTGCACCCCATTACTCTAGCCATGGGCAGACAAGCTCCTGACAATCCACTAGCTAACAGATTCCAGGCAGAATTAGCTGACATTAGTTATCCTTTACTATTTGATTTTCTATTCTCTTCCGACTGGTAGACTCAGCTCCGTTTTTGTAACAGGCGTTATACTTTTCTCTCGTATCTTGATTTATAGATGAATTAAATCGCACTACTTAACGTCAGCCCTGCTGGTGGTGTGATCTTTTGCATTTGTGAAACTGTGCTAATGTACAGCCCGCGCTGCCTCTTGCTACTCAGGTCATTTCCCCGCCTGGCCCTGGGCCAACCTGCACTGGTTCCCCTTCATCTACACCTGAACCAGTAGAAAGGTGGGATTGCCTGGAGCCTGCATTATCGAGGCCTCAGAGGATCTATCTAGTGATTGCACTGATCTATCTAGTGAGTAAATTCTTTGCAGATTAGCCTCCATCTCTGAGCCTCAAAGACAATGCTAAACTCTGCCTGACTTCCTTCTAAATATGGCATCCCCACCCATTCCAGCTGTCGGACATCCTAGAAGATCATTTATGACTGTGCATTGACTGGGTGATGACAGCCATGTGCTGCTGTCCACCACACTTGGAGACATCCACCTCCTTCCCTTCCACCCTGTGACAGGAGCAGATACCAATTATCACATAATGTATGGCAGACAGCTTCAGACCTTGATGGAGTGGGCTAATGATTAATAGGCCACTTAATGGCCCAAAGCGTGAAGGATTGACTCCTCCCGTATTTAATGCTGGATGAGTTTTACAAACTGTGCAAAAAGCTCACAATTCAGCATGGTGCATGTGAGGTTTGCAAAGGTCTGTTACCCTCCCCCCTCTTAACCATCAAGTTCCCCCATCCTCCCACACAATCATCGCCTTATCATTCCTCACCCTCCTGTAACCATTCAACCTCTCCCTGTTACCTGGGACCCAGTTGTAATTTTTGTGGTAATTCCTGATGTCCCCCTGTTCCCATCACTATTAATGTGCCCATGACCCTCCTGACCCCTCCTATTCTCAAGGCCAGCTGTATTCTGAATTTCCAAGACTCTCACCCCCATAAGACCATCCACTACCCATCTATGAGCCTAGCACTTCCTCTCTACTTGCTCTCCCCTGACTGTCACTGTGCCCTCAGCCTCCCATACCCTCATTCAAACCCTTTGAACTAAATGCTTGAACTCACCAACCACACCTTTACCTATCTCTCCATGATGCTCATGGACTAAAGGGACCTTCCACCACCCCACAGCATGACCAAGGCGTGTGTGACTTCTAAACAAGTCCCAGATAGTCTGGCTTCCTTTCCTTCCTGAGTCTGCCTACCCTGTCTAGCCAATGTTCCATTGTTCCTCACTTAGCCTGCCTCCCTTGTCCAGCCTCCACTCCACCCTTCCCCACTGGCCTTGCCTCCACTGTCCGAGCTCCATGCAGCTTGGCTTATTGGTACCTTAGTTATCAGGCTGACATTTACAAGGAGTCCTCAAGAAAGTCACAGCAGCAGCTAGCTACTCACTCCGAAGTCCGGGAGGAAGTCTACCTTGCCAGATGCATGCCACTTATATGACATTATAATCCATAATTATGAATGTCATAATTTCACACTGGGGGATAACGTAATTTGGAGGGGGCACGTAAATCAGGTGAGCTGGCCTTTTCTTGAGCATGCAAATACATGCAAAAGGACTTTCCAACACTGTTTATCAGGAAGCTTGACCCATCTTTTGAAGTCCCGAGAACTTGATTGCAAAAGTTCATCCCGCTGTCGGGAAACTGATGTTTGGCTTCCCACCAAATTAAGTTTCCCCCACTCGACACCCTTCCAACTCCAGGTGGACCCGGAAGATTTCAGCCACTGTGTCAACTCGTACAAGAAGCTTGCGCATTTGTACGAGGTGCTGGTGAGCACGTATGAAATGATAGCAGTGCCTTCAGGAAGAGAGTTGGAAAGAGGAGCAAAACATCTACAATATTGTCAGTAAAGTGATTATAATGGTTTAAAAGAAGAATGTGCTTTTATAAAGGTCCTCGGGACCCCCCAAAGTGCTTCACAGTCAGTGAAGTTCTTTCACAGTGTAGTCACAGTTGTTAGGTTATGGGTCAACTGGAAACCTCAGGTATAGAGTTTAAGATTAAAATCTCATAGGTTTGTCTGCTGATGACTTTAGGCATGCAAACCAGAGACAGACAGCCCTGTGTCCCTCTTTGGCCCCTATCTGAGCCATCTCTCACTTTGAAACAGGATGATAGTAAACAGGTGAGCTACAAAGATACAGATATGTTTGAGCAGTTTGATAAATAAACTGCAGTTACTTTGGTGTTGCTTCCTATCATAATTGGCCAAAAGACCCACTTTGAGGGAATCTGAACCATTTGCTACAGCTGCATACAAACAGATTAAGTTTGCATTCAGGACGGTGCAAAGTTAAATCTTTGGACCATGGCTGGGGCCATGCTGTCCACGGTGTCAGAATAAACTCTGCAGAGTAGCCAGTTAAACATGGTCAAAGGCTGAATTAGCCTAAATACTCAGCCTACAAAATCATGCTCGCAAGAGAAGAAAAATTAGAAGAACATAAACAAATGAAAGTTATCAGTGCTCGAGTACAAATAACGTTTGATTGACTGATTCCTCCTTTATTTTCTAGCTACCATGTGAAGACCAGATAATCCTTCTGAAAGGCTGCTGTATGGAAATCATGTCTCTTAGGGCAGCGGTTCGCTATGACCCTGAGAGTGAGACTTTAACTTTGAATGGTGAGATAGCTGTCAAACGAGAACAGTTAAAAAATGGAGGCCTTGGTGTTGTATCTGATGCAATCTTTGATCTGGGAATATCTTTGTCTGCATTCAACTTGGATGATAGTGAAGTGGCTCTGCTCCAGGCTGTGCTTTTGATGTCTTCAGGTACAATGACCTTTTCTACAGTGTTTTATAAAACATTTTGCTGCAAATGGATTGCTTCTTTTCGAGTTCTTTGCAGTAACTCAAACTCTATATGTGTCCCTACAAGAAACTCTCAGGCAGACACCGAATGCTTAATGGAGGAGGCTTTATCTTTTGCTTAGTTTATTCGTAAGTGAATTAAATAGTAGAGCAAATCCACTCACCTGGTGCAGGGGATAGCAATGAAACAAAAGGTGCCCAGATTACCTGCTCAAGCATGGGTTTATCATCTAACATTTCAGAGTTTAATGTCATAAAGCTGCCCAGCTGCTACTGTCAGTGATCTGACCATCAGTGTTGGATGACATTCTTAATCACCCTGGTCTAACGTTACATGTACCATTTTCCAGGTAATTTGCAATGACATGGCAACGGTTGATGGTGGTGTTACAGAGAATTATGTTTACAGAAATCTTTTTTTAATATCGTAGACCGAGAAATTCAGGTTTGTGCAAAAATGGAAAATGTTAGAGAGTCTGGTGGGAGGAAAACACAAGTTGCCTTTTTCAGCAGTGTCCTTTCAGAACTGAAAAATAGCCAACTAATAAAAAAAGACAATGGGCAAAGGGGAAAAACAGATTTTTCAAGCATAGAATGAAGATTCAGTTAATTGGTAAATGGCCTGTAAGTTGCTTAAATGAAAAGCAGGATGGAAAGGTGCAACCCAGTTAAGCAGTAAAGACAATAATGTCAGTAGCATTGTGATATGTTACTGGACTAGTAGCTAAGACTAATGCTCTGGGGTATGAACAAAGAACAAAGACAAAGAACAAAGAACAGTACAGCACAGGAAACAGGCCCTTCGGCCCTCCAAGCCTGTGCTGCTCCTTGGTCCAACTAGACCAATCGTTTGTATCCCTCCATTCCCAGGCTGCTCATGTGACTATCCAGGTAAGTCTTAAACGATGTCAGTGTGCCTGCCTCCACCACCCTACTTGGCAGCGCATTCCAGGCCCCCATCACCCTCTGTGTAAAAAACGTCCCTCTGATGTCTGAGTTATACTTCGCCCCTCTCACCTTGAGCCCGTGACCCCTCATGATCGTCACCTCCAACCTGGGAAAAAGCTTCCCACTGTTCACCCTAACTATACCCTTCATAATCTTGTATACCTCTATTAGATCTCCCCTCATTCTCTGTCTTTCCAAGGAGAACAACCCCAGTCTACCCAATCTCTCCTCATAGCTAAGACCCTCCATACCAGGCAACATCCTGGTAAACCTTCTCTGCACTCTCTCCAATGCCTCCACGTCCTTCTGGTAGTGCGGCGACCAGAACTGGACGCAGTACTCCAAATGTGGCCTAACCAGCGTTCTACACAGCTGCATCATCAGACTCCAGCTTTTATACTCTATATCCCGTCCTATAAAGGCAAGCATACCATATGCCTTCTTCACCACCTTCTCCACCTGTGTTGCCACCTTCAAGGATTTGTGGACTTGCACACCTAGGTCCCTCTGTGTTTCTATACTCCTGATGACTCTGCCATTTATTGTATAACTCCTCCCTACGTTATTTCTTCCAAAATGCATCACTTCGCATTTATCTGGATTAAACTCCATCTGCCACCTCTCCGCCCAATTTTCCAGCCTATCTATATCCTGCTGTATTGCCCGACAATGCTCTTCGCTATCCGCAATTCCAGCCATCTTCGTGTCATCCGCAAACTTGCCGATTACACCAGTTACACCTTCTTCCAAATCATTTATATATATCACAAATAGCAGAGGTCCCAGTACAGAGCCCTGCGGAACACCACTGGTCACAGACCTCCAGCCGGAAAAAGACCCTTCGACCACTACCCTCTGTCTCCTATGGCCAAGCCAGTTCTCCACCCATCTAGCCACTTCTCCTTGTATCCCATGAGCCTTAACCTTCTTAACCAACCTGCCATGTGGGACTTTGTCAAATGCCTTACTGAAATCCATATAGACGACATCCACGGCCCTTCCTTCATCAACCGTTTTTGTCACTTCCTCAAAAAACTCCACCAAATTTGTAAGGCACGACCTCCCTCTTACAAAACCATGCTGTCTGTCACTAATGAGATTGTTTCGTTCTAAATGCACATACATCCTGTCTCTAAGAATCCTCTCCAACAACTTCCCCACCACGGACGTCAAGCTCACTGGCCTATAATTTCCTGGGTTATCCCTGCTACCCTTCTTAAACAACGGGACCACATTCGTTATCCTCCAATCCTCAGGGACCTCACCCGTGTCCAAAGAAGCGACAAAGATTTCTGTCAGAGGCCCAGCAATTTCACCTCTCGTCTCCCTGAGCAGTCGAGGATAGATGCCATCAGGCCCTGGGGCTTTGTCAGTTTTAATGTTCCCTAAAAAACCTAACACTTCCTTCTTGTAATGGAGATTTTCTCTAACGGGTCAACACCTCCCTCCGAGACACTCCCGGTTAACACGCCCCTCTCCTTCGTGAATACCGATGCAAAGTATTCATTTAGGATCTCCCCTATTCCCTTGGGTTCTAAGCATAATTCCCCTCCTTTGTCCCTGAGAGGTCCGATTTTCTCCCTGACAACTCTTTTGTTCCTAACGTATGAATAGAATGCCTTAGGATTCTCCTTAATCCTGCCTGCCAAGAACATCTCGTGACCTCTTTTTGCCCTTCTAACTCCCCGTTTGAGATCTTTCCTACTCTCTCTGTATTCCTCCAGAGCTCCATCTGTTTTCAGTTGCCTGGACTTAACGTACGCCTCCCTTTTCATTTTAATCAGATCCTCAATTTCCCTGGTTATCCACGGCTCTCGAATCCTACCTTTCCTATCTTTCCTTTTTACAGGCACATGCCTATCCTGCAGCCTTATCAATAGGTCCTTAAAAGACTCCCACATGCCAGACGCGGACTTACCCTCGAACATCCTCTCCCAATCAACATCCACCAATTCCTGCCTAATCCGGCTATAGTCAGCCTTCCCCCAATTTAGCACCCTGCCCGTAGGACAGCACTCATCCTTGTCCATTACTATCCTAAAGTTAACAGAGTTGTGGTCACTATTTGCCACATGTTCCCCTACCGAAACTTTGACGACCTGACCAGGCTCATTTCCCAGAACTAGGTCCAGTATAGCCCCCTCTCTAGTCGGGCTATCTACATACTGTTCCAAAGAACCTTCCAGTACGCATTTTACAAATTCCTCCCCGTCCGGACCCCCAGCTCTAAGCACTTTCCAGTCTGTGCCAGGGAAATTAAAGTCCCCCACTACAACAACCCTATGTTTTCTGCACCTATCCTGAATCTCCTGACATATCCTTTCCTCCACTTCCCGTGGGCTGTTGGGTGGTCTGTAGTACACCCCCAGCATAGTGACTGCACCCTTCCTGTTTCTGAGTTCCACCCACAGCGACTCAGTACATGACCCCTCTAAGTTGTCTACCCTCTGCACCGTGGTAATATGCTCCTTAACTAATATCGCTACTCCCCCACCTTTTTTAGCCCCTCCTCTGTCTCGCCTAAAACACTTATACCCCGGAATATTCAGCTGCCAGTCCTGTCCTTCTTTTAACCAAGTTTCCATCACCGCAACCACATCCAAATTCCGCATAAGCATTAAGGCCCTAAGTTCGTCTGTTTTACCCGTTACACTCCTCGCATTGAAGCAGATGCACTCCAGACCTCCAGGCCCAGTCAGGTCCTCCTCCTCCAGAGTGCTCCTCTTCTTAGCTAGCCTTGCCCTGGCCCCCAGCTCAACCCCAGCCTCAGTATTTACTGACCTCCTGTTTTGATCCCCACCCCCCTGCCACACTAGTTTAAATCCTGCCGAAACACTCTAGCAAAACTCCCAGCCAGGATATTTGCTCCCTTCCAGTTAAGTTGTAACCCATCCTTTCTGTACAGTTGCCATCCTGACTTGAAGATTTCCCAGTTATCTATGAATTTAAAACCCTCCCTCTTGCACCAGTCCTTTAGCCAAAGTTCAAATTTCACCACCACATCTGTGAGAATTTAAATTTAATTCGTGAATAAACCTGGAATAAAATGTTTGTCTCGTTAATGATCATAAAACTATTGTCTTTCAAAACTATTGTCCTTCAAGGAGGAAGTTTGCTATCCTTACCTGGTTTGGCCTACACACTAGCAATGTGTTTGGCTCTTTACTGCCCTCTGAAATAGCCCAGCAAGCCACTCAGAAAGTACTTTGGGTGCACCTACACCAAATTTATGTTCACAAATGCAGCTCACAACTACCTTCTCAAAGGCATTTAGGGATGGGAAACGAATGCTGGTCTTGCCAGCAATGCTCACATCCCACGAACAGTTTTTTTTTAAGTGCCAAACACATTAAAGGAGTAAAACTTGCAACTAGTTAATGAAGAAAGAAGGTGAGAACATGCCAGAAATTGAACGAGTCTGGCTGAAAAGAGCGACATGTTGCAGAAGCTTTCATCTTGCACTCATCAGGACAAACACAAAAATGCCAAATTTCAAACAATGACAATTTATACTACAGGGTAAATGGGTGCTGATTGGTTGGCAAGTTAATTCTAGTCAAAGTATGACCATGAAGAAAGCAACAGTGAAACCACTGGCTGCCCAAGATCCTGGGTAATTCAGAAAGGCACAAGATTTGAACATATTTGTTTTGTTTGTAAAAACCCTGTCCCTGTATATGAATGTCTGTTGCTGCTAGCAAGTTAGATGAACTTCATTACGAGCTCAACGAGAAGCTTCGGCAACATGTCTCCCTTTTCAGCAGATTGAATATACAGAAAGCCTGTATTTCGAATCTGAAATAGAAACTCAAACCTTGACAATTCATAGAATCATAAAAATGCAAAGAAATCACACAAGGAAGCTATTCAGCCCATTATGTCTGTGCCAGCAATTCCCACAAAACAAAGTAGCAACAAAGATGGAGATTCTAGCCCTGATCATCGTTATACTTGCACTTAGATGAGACTTCCACCATGTACAGTGATGGGACCATGACCCTGCCAACTATCTAGCCTTGGAGCATTCACATACTGGAGTTCTGTTTCCAGGCCAATACCACTGAATCACACCGAGCTTGAGGTGTAAAATTCAAACAGCATTTCTCAAGGACTTGCAAGATTGGCTTTCCTTTTCATCCTAATTTTACTTTTCTTTCTTCAGTCTATGCAAGACAGGACTCTGTAAACTCTTGTACAGACCCTGACCGTATATTTGCTTTAGTTTTAGGAAAATAGCCCTCTGATGGCTCGTGCATCAAGGCACCATGACTGTTTCCAGGATAGCTGGCAAATGGCTGCAAGGTCAGACACCAATTGTGGTACATTTCAGCATTTAGATGCTGATCTGGCAAAGCCTCGCGTGCAAACAGTGGCATCCTACACCATAAAGAAGTCCAGTATCCCGGAAAAGCCGCATACGCACTTTCTCCTTTTCCCTCTGTTCAGGAGGAATGTGCTGTACTTCCTTCTCCTTGCGCCCAGATTGTCAGTCACTACCTTTATGCAGCAATGGGCTGCAGGCTGGGAGATGTCACCAGTCTGGAAGGATTCCAATGCAAAGAATCTCTTGGCCATGGTCACAGTTACTGGCTGCACCACTTTTGCCCTGCTGTGAGGTCTGCCTACAAGAGGTGGCAGATTTTAGTGAGCACCTCCTTTTGTAAAACATTGTATGTACTATTTCTCACTGAGATTGAGGTAAGGGAGCTGCTTCCCATAGAAACTGGGTTAATAAGGCAGCCATTCTCCCCTCCTCCTCTGTCTGCTGGCAGCTTGTCCTCTTCTGTGTCTTCCTGTCATGCTGCAGGCCAAGGGTAAATGGGAATCACAGCACTCATGGTTGGGAGCAAGTGCTCTGAGTAGGTGCATTGAAGTGAGAACCAAGATGTTCACCATGTCAGTGCCATTTCCTGTTGACTTCACAAACTATAAACGTAACAGTAAAAAACTCTCACCACATCTAGAAATGATGTGGAGTTGTTGGCGTTGGACTGGGGTAGGCACAATAAGTAGTCTCACAACCACATCTAGAAACTTAATAGGAACCAATAGAAATCAATAACTAACCTGAAAGTAATTATGATCCCTTTGAGGGTTATGTTCGGTTGTCCATGCTTAAGAGAGGTTAATACCTGGATCATCAAGTTAGAATTAAAATTGCATTACATACTGGCTGATGTCACAAGCTGCATACTTCAGCCACTTGCTCCTAACCCCCATCCTGGCACACAAAATGACACCCATAATAGTGCTACAATACCGAACTTCACAGTCTGAGATTCTTCACAAAAGTATGGGGGAAAAAAATAGACCAAGCCAAGAAAGGAGGTATTAGGAGGAAGCTAACAGCAAAGTCATCCTAAGTTCTGGTCCTAAATCCCTTCAGGGGTCTGTATGCCTTTGATTCCTAAGCAGACACAAAGATGGATCCAATGTAAAATCTTATGAAAGGGTAGAAGGAAGTTGGAACAACTGTGATGGTCGCAATGTAATGATAAAACAGCACAGATTGCTAGACTGCTGTGAGAGCCTTTGAGTATTGGGATTTAAAGCCAAGATGAAGCAGTCTGAACCTGCTGGGTTTGCCTGGCAGCAAGAATGGATCACATGACCTCATTCTGAGCCTCCATTGCAGCAGCCTGTGCTCTAATGGATGCTGAGACAGGGCCACCAAACATTGTCACAGCTGGGTCTCTACAAGTGTGGCTATGGAGTTAACCATTAATTCCCCAATGGAAAGGATGGCCTCCGAGCTCTGTATGAAGGCCTGTGCCAAACTGGTCTGCCACATATCCCTGGTTAGTGACAACAGGTTGGTTTTTTTCAGTGACTCTGTACCTATCAGCATTCCCTTGTATGCCACCCATCAAAATTCTCATCTGAGTCCACTGCAACAGAACCTGTCTGCCACCTCGCTCTCCAGGGAGCTGGTACACATGTTATCCTTTCCCCCAGCCTGGCTAGAGCACACTCGCACCCAGTGACTCACCACGTGCAGACCCCAAATCTGTCCTGATCTCAAAGTTTGCACTGTGTCAGTATGTGAATTGGTGGCGAATGTCAGATCAAGTGATGGTGCTTCTTTATCACACATCTGCTCTTACTCGCGCTCTTTATAGTCATGCTGCACTGGCTGGCAAGGTAGCAGTTTTCGTCTATCTGAAAGCAAAAATGCAGGCGTGGATGGTTGACGTGAGAGAAGGTGGATTGGATGCAAAGCGAGAAGTCCATGGTCACCATCCAGAACTTGGGGATAAGAGTGAAATGGGATTGAAGAAGGTGCAAGAGGCAGCAACATGCCATCAGCCCGGATGATCTCCATGACGCTGATTGTAATGACCTCAATGACAGCCAGCCCAATAATTCACAGGACCATCACCTCCAGGGGTCTCAGGAGAAGCAGGCGGCACCTGTCCCCCATCAGTTCCCTGCTGCTCCCTCCTGTTATATAAGACCTTGTCCTGCAAGAGAGGAGAGAAGGTGATGTGCTTGTTACAGTTGAATAGCTGGCAGACAGTGGAATATGTGGGTTGTGGGTGTCACCTTGCAGGATGGATAAATGGTGCGGGAGGTGTGGGCCCTCTGAATGTTAGACATCAGTCTGGGTTGCTGCTGGTGCATTGAGCTGTGTGAGAGATTGATGGCGTAGCTGTTATGATATGACATTGGTAGGATGATCTTGACTACCCATGTGTGGTCATTGAACTTTTAGTGACACTGCATCCAGATCCTTAAGCGAGACTCCTTGAATTAACCTGCCTGGCTCCTGCTCCCATTCCCTACGCCTTGTGTGTTTTGAGGGCCTCCTGACCCATTACAGAAACATGGCCTCTCTCTCCTCCTTTCCACCTCTACACCCAAAGCTTTCAGCATCACGTCAGTGAACCTCGGAGCTTTCTCTCTGACCTGGTGCTCCATTATTCTTCCCTGAAACACTTTAGGAGACGAATCTAACCACTGTTGCACCTGGACCTATCTGCCTTTTAAGAGGTGCAGAATTACAGTACAGATTTAACTCAGACTAGTCACATACTGAGCATGCAGCCAGTCAGCAACATAATTAGTGCTGGACTGTACATCACAGTCAGGGAGGTGAGCAGACAGCACGATGTTTGTCAGCTGACTGCATCCCTTTGATCAGACATGAAGGTAATCATACATCATGATCCCATGCCCACTAACTGGCCTTATCAAATGTTTAGCCATATGGATTTTGGATGCTTATATTTGCTATTGATATGAATACTTATATTACTTTTATATTACTTACATTACTTTTTTTATTCATTCGTGGGACATGGGCGTCACTTGCTGGCCAGCATTTATTGTCCATCCCTAGTTTCCCGAGGGCAGTTGTAAGTCAATCACATTGCTGTGGCTCTGGAGTCACATGTAGGCCAGACCAGGTAAGGATGGCGGATTTCCTTCCCTAAAGGACATTAGTGAACCAGATGGGTTTTCAACAATCGACAATGGTTTCACGGTCATCAGTAGATTCTTAATTCCAGATATTTTTTATTGAATTCAAATTGCACCGTCTGCCACGGCGGGATTCAAACCTGGGTCCCCAGAACATTAGCTGAGTTTCTGGATTAACAGTCTAGCGATAATACCACTAGGCCATTGCCTCCCCAATTTATCAATTTTATTTTAACAAGATTGATAAAATTATGTTTTATATTACGACCATCATCTGATTTTTGACCTCAATTCAGACTTTACTAATTTGACTTTTATTTTTGTTGGTTTTAATAATGGTGAGCCTTTCATATTCTTGTGTAGATCGGCCTGGCCTTGCCAGTGTAGACAAGATAGAAAAAATCCAGGAATCCTTCCTCCTTGCATTTGAACACTACATCAATTATCGCAAGCACAATGTTGCTCACTTTTGGCCAAAACTACTGATGAAGGTGACTGACCTGCGAATGATTGGAGCTTGCCATGCAAGCCGCTTTCTTCATATGAAGGTGGAATGTCCAACAGAACTTTTTCCACCATTATTCCTGGAAGTCTTTGAAGATTAGGAATCAGACTTTGAACAGGTGCACTACCCGAATATCTGTGAACCGCGTTGGCACTACTGAGCAATGTTTCATTGGACTTCACAGGGTACCTTTTCCAGATATGATGACAAACATTCCATTAATGCAGGTACTGACTAGTGATTTTGTGACCGTAGCTTTTTGTACACATTTTTGCTTATCTTGTATTCATGTTTGTTTTCGGATAAGACATACGGTAGAATATCGCTTTGTGGTAAGGAACTCCAAACTCCAGATGTCATATAAATTTTCTTCTGCATGGGTCTTTAGTGAATTTAATATGACAAAGGCTACCATTATGTATGGCTGAATCAATTTGATTTTAGAGGGAAATTGCAGAGCTACTTCTTGTTCTAGAACCAAAATGCACGCACAAACAAAATTACTGCTGGAGTTCCTACTCCTCCCCCTGCATTCTTGCCATTATTCAATTTAAGTACCCAGAACTGTGAAGTATGGGTAAAATAGATGCAGCTGAAGTGTGCAGTGTAGATAAAACAAACATTAATGAATAGGCACTCATCACATTTCAATACACAACAGGAAAAATAAAATAGGGCTGAACAACACCATAACTTGCCACATTATCCTCTGGCATTCTCATCCAAGCTGCCAATTTCAGCACAAAGTATAAATGTGCCACAAACCACCATGCCAATCAGACTGATTGGAGGGTTAGCCAGAGATTCCAAAGGGAAAAGTTCACGGTTTTGCAGTTAGAATTACTCTGCTAAAGTTGGAGTTGAGGCTTGTAAGGCAGGAGTATTTAGAGCTCTTTTCTGACTCTAGCTAAGCTGCGCCTGCCATGAGAGCGTTTGTTTGGTGCTGACACTGAAAACCAGCAAGAGAAAAGTATTCTCTCCTGACACTGCCATCCTTTGAGCAAAGGAAATGGACATTATAAAGTGGCTTGTCCTTGAATATTCTACCGATATCAAATCAAAGAGGTTCAAGGAGAAAGAGCAATTTTGCTATCGCTGATATATTTTATAATATGATTGGTAGCTTCAACAGATACGCATTTAAGCTGTTGTTCTGGAACATTTATTAGGAACATGCTTGATCTTACTGCACATCCACTTACCAACTCCAAGGAAAAATACTCAAAAATAATCGTTTTATTTAGTGTTTTTTTTTGCTCATTATCCATACATGATTTCCCACAGCTTGATAGAGTTCATATTTTACATGGTGCTAATCCATTTGCAGGTGGTGCTTTAATGCCTCCAGCAAATTGAGCTCTAACTTCTGCAGCTTTATCTCTTCAAACTGTGGGAATAAATATTAGCATTAAAAATGTCAATAGATAAGCTGTTCCCTGCATGGTTTGTAGTTTACCAGTAATGGGTTCCTGATGGATGCTCACTCTAACCATGAGATACCTTGCAGTTTTTGATGCACCTTGATTTTTTTTTACCTAACAGGATATGTTGATTGAAAATTGAAGTTCCATGCACGATTGTCTTAAAAGACCAAAGCCAGACCTTTTGAAGCAAATGGTTGGTCCAGGCATGACTAAACCAAAGCTGTTTGTGTTCGTTTGATCTTTTTTGCTGCCCAAGGTCCTTCTGCTACCTGGATAGCACCATATAGCACGAAACAACAGCAGACACAGTGAAAATATTTACCACTAAGTGAGGGGTTGAGGGGAGAGAGTGAAAGAAAGGTTTTGGGGGTTAAAAAAGTACATTCAATAAGAGGACTAATAAGATTGTTTTCGAGGAAGAATTTCCCATAAAATTTTAAATAAGCTTGACCTTCTAACTGGGCTTGGTTAGTATATTACATACTTTGTCGTCAAGCTGAATGTTTTGTAAACTAAAAGGTAGTTTATTCAAATGCCCAATAGTCACTACTTAGCTGAACGCACAGGCTAAGAATATCAAATGCACAGACAATCAGGATGGAATAAAAACTGTGTAGGAAGTCTGAATTCTATTTTTGATATATTAATAACAGAATGATATACCTAAGGAAAACAAGCCACTTTTTAAAAATCATACCAGGTGTATCATGTTTGCACAGTATTAATTAAATTTATGATATTTCCTTGGTATTTTAATAAAAGAACGACCACTTTACAAAGTAGAATTTTAAAAAATAAAGAGAAATACATCTTTCTGATCTTGTTGCAATTATGTTTAAATAAGTTTAAGTGCTTTGAAAGTATGATAGTTCGCTTGTTTTCATTAGCTGTAATGTCCATTGTGTGAGGAAGACAACATTGGCTAGCAGGTGGCAAATAAGCCAGAGGAAGTGTCATTGGTTTGAACTCTACCTTAAAAAGCCATTTGAAAATTTCTACAGGAATATTCCATAAATGAAATTTCACAATGCTGTTTGTATGTTAATACATTTCTGAATTAGGGTCTTTCTTGCATAAAGTATTCATATGGGGCAAAAATGTTTTGGTGAACACATCTCTGCTTTAGCTGCCTCTAAATTTGATGCATGCTTTGATCAGTTTTGCTTTCCTGTCATCAACACCACAGTGTTATGTGGCCTTAACATAGTTTGTATGGCAATTCTGAACTTTTGTGTTTTAAAATGTAATTCTTTCTCGCACTTCATGAGAAAACCATGCTGTTGAGGTTTTTAATTATGCCAATTTTGACTAATATTGAATGTCCTTTGTATAATAGAAGGGGATGCAAAACACTTTTTTTTTAAAAGGAATTATTGCTTGATTTACTGTACAACATTTATATCAGAATTACTTCCAGACACATTCTTGAAACCAATCTGGTCTGTTTGGGCTTTCCAAACATGCATCGTCTCTCCACTATTTGTCCAAAAACCTGCAAAATCTTCCTTTTTTTTAAAGTTACCTTTATTTAAAATCAATAATTATTCAAAATAAGGCAAAGGTTTCAACTTGTAATAAACAAGGACCTTTGTTCCCAAGACAATTCTGGATCAGCAGATGGAGAATTGGTTTAATTGTATTGCATTCTCTTTTCAGTTATGTATAATTTAAATAATCTGCTCAATGGAAAACTTTGAAATATGCCGCCTACTTCACCCAAGGTTGAGTCTCTCATCCTTTGATTTTCTTGAGTATTATACCCAGTGCTTAGTCTGTAAATAATCTCCATATCCCATTGTCTTCAAATATATTGTCACAGACTCGGAAACAGTGAATGAGCTAAAATAGCAAGGATTTTCACTTGAGCATTTTTGGCACTAATGCGTAGTTAAGGCCACAGTACCTAAACACACGTTTTTCCATGGGATATTGAAAATATTTCATAAGAAGTTTGATCTAACCCAGAAATGATCGTGCTTAAGTTAGATGAGGTCAAGCTGATAATATACTTTCAAAACCAAACGAAAAAGTACTTTCTTGAATTATTTGACATGAAAGGGCTAAGAAAAAGCCATGCTTCTGTTCAGATTGTTAGAATTTGTTTCTGTGTGAAACTGTACTTTCCTTCTTGGGGACTGATGGTACTAAGTGATGGGATACTTATCAAAAGCTGTTATTGAATCACCAATAGATCTATCTGGGTTAAAAAGAGAAAGAAAAACTTGAATTAATATAGCACCTTTTCCCACCTCAGGATCTCCCAAAGCACTTTGCAGGTTAGATGGACACTTTGGATATTAATGCTCTCCCCTTTGGGTAATAGTAGTCAGTGGATGGTGAATAATGATTTTCAGAAGCTACTTTCAAAGCATAACTTTGAAAAAGTTCTATTTTTTTTAAAAAAGCATCAATATACAATCTGATGTTATTCAATTTGGTGGAGTTATCTGTAATTCTGCACCATAGGATACGGTGCGTGGAGGAATATTCGTTAGAGAAGAAGAATCTGAGGAGCACGCGGGTGTATTTGGAGCATTCTAAAGTGCACTAGAGTCACAAAATTCAGTCTCCTGTTAACCTGCACTTCACAGTATTGCTTATTAACATCCAGCCACTGATTTCTTAATTTGCCTTCAAACCTGTCTTGAAATATTCCCTCTGCCTGCCCCTACCCCCCCCCCCATTTTCAGTTTACTTCTGTGCTGTATTTTGTTATTTTCAGTTTGAATTATTTTGTATTTTATTAGATTTTATTTTTAGCAAATTATAAAGCTGGTGCATAAGAAAATATCAGTTCCAAAGAAGATATATTGATGTACTATATGCACTTGTTGATCAAAGTGCTAAATGGTGCATGCACTTTTGCCACAAGATTTGTTTATTCTCAACAGATTAAAATGGGGCTCCAGTTAGAAATAAAGGGAAAGATTGAGAATATTATTTTGGGCCATGTTCTCTCACTCCAGAAGTTTCCCCTCCTATCCTCCCCCCCCCCCCCCCCCCCGCCCTCCCCTCACCACAATGTCCATCCATGCCCCCCGCTCCCCCCCTTCCTCTTCCATACAATTCAGCTGCTGGTGAGTTCCAAACACAAAGCAGAGTCTACCTAAAATAGGCATTGTGCCCCTTGAATATGCTGGTCAGGCTGGTCTGTTTAAGGGTCCCAAATACCAAAGGTACCAAATTGAGCAAAAAGTGGTCAGAACAGCCACTGTACCTGCCCCACTTGGTTTTTCTAAACAAAAGTCCTTCAAGAGGTTGCTGAAGGTTGCCAAAAAGCTGGTAGGTTGTTGTTTCTCACTTGCCTTAACCTGGACCAGGAGGACCAAGGGTGCAGTTTGCAGCCAAGCTGCATGAGGCACCCCACCTTAACCAGCGAGCTGCGGTCAAGTGTCCAAATGGCATCAACAGCTCGCTAGTACTGTAGACATGAAGCACTAGGTCTAATTTAGAACACGCAAAGCTGCCAGACTTTCATCAGAGTAGGAACTGGGAGGAAGTGAATTTCTCTCTAAAATGTTTTGTATTTGTGGGAGAATGGGGAAAATTGCTTTTGTTGAACTTCTAATCATGGCTTTCATTTGATGGTCATGAAGTAGTGTACTGTCTGGACTTGTTTGAAATGAGCACATGATAGGTACCAACATGTAAGGAGAAAATAGAGGGGCCAATGGTAACTCAAGTTTTAACTTGATTGAATCAGACTCCAGAATCTCAATTATAAAGAACAATTATTAAACAGCATGCTATTTATTTTATATGAAACTTATTTATAATACACTCTGCTTGCCCAACCATAATTGAATTCTAAAATCCTGTATATAAGATTAATATTGCTTGTACAGAGAATGAATATTGTAAATATATAGATAAATAGTTGTATCCTGATTTACTTTCTTTGTTTTGTTTAATTAATCCATATTGTTCCCTTAATGGATTACCATCTCAGTTGATAGGGAATTGTGCTGGATTCAATTTCCAATTAAGTCTTAATATTAATTAACAGAATCAACTAAACAAAAACCAGTCTAAAAGGCTGCTTGACATTTTCCCCGATTGTACGAGATAGAAATACTTTTAGTCCTGATAAAGTCTAGTAATAGCAAACACTTTTTTTTCCATAACAAGCTTTCCCTTTGCCCTTTTAACCATTGATCTTTCTGACCCCTGAACGTATCTTTCTACAATATTGGCTATTTTGTTTTCTTTTGACGTGATGTCCAAGTGGCCATGTGAGATTTGACAATGAATGTTAGCAGGAAGAGTCCCGTCAGAATGCTGCGAGGGGAGGGGAGGGAAAGATGTGGTTGCATCACTCTGGAGGCAATGGAAATGGCAGAGGATGATCTCTGAAAGCGGAGGCAGGTGGATTGATGCCACCACCAAACACGTCAACCCCTACCTCCTCTTTCAGCTTTCTGAAGGGTCTGTACCCTGCAATACCGTGGTCCACTCCTCAAACATCGACACCCCTTCCCATCAGCACAGGAAATGTCATACCAGCCCTTTTGCCTCTTGAATTCTCACCATCCAAGGCCCCAAACGTTCCTTCCAGGTGTAACAGTAATTTACTTATTTTATTTATTCATTTGTTTGACTTCTCCTCCTAAAACGTAGGTATTTGTACTTGCATTTCTTTCTATTCAGTACACTAAATTCACTGTTCATTATGCTGTGTCCCCTACAATGGGAAACCAAATGCAAATTGGCTGACCGCTTTGCAGAACATGTCAATTCAGTTCGCATGAGCACATGCTTCTGGTCATCTTGACATTTTAAGTGTGCACCTCACCAACCACCCCCCCCCCTCCCCCTCCCCGGCCTTTCTGTCCTCAGCCTCACTCTATTCCAGTGAAACGCAGCATAAGTTTAAGGGACAGCATCTCATCTTTCAGTTGTTACTTTACAACCATTTGATCTTGTTGTTCAACATTTTCAGATCAGAATCTGTATTTGTTATTTTTATGCCCTTTGGGTATTGTTTTTCCTGTTTTCAGATGGCAAACTGAGGGTGCTGATTCTGCTTTTTCCATTTGCACTTTCTCCAAAACGAAGTTTTGCATCTTTATTTGTCCCATTCCCGAATCCCTTTGTCTTGCACTATTATCCCACTTATGCTCACTCTAAATAAACTCAGTGCTGTCTTCAGATGACATTCCCACATCTGCATTTCCAACAAGGTCACTAGATAACAATCAAAAGCTTGGTTGATTTTTCTTTTTCTCCCTAACCCACACGTATTAAAACCAATTGTAATGTCCCTACCAGTTCACCAAATGAAATCAACCAGATCAGCACAGGACTGGCTGTTTTTCACAGTTCAGCTGTTTTTTTTCTTTTTAAACAAATGTCACTCGCCCGTTGTCCCACATAATTAAAACCTTAGTGATAATATTTATTGAGGCATTATGTTATTTTGTGCCAGTGTCCTATGCAGGTGTCCTTACTAAATGCTTGCAGTCAAGCATAACTGATACTGTCCTTTGTGAAAGTAGATTGAACACTGTGAAGGTAGTGTTATAATGGAGGTGGTGGCAGGTCATAGCCCAGCAAAATAAGCTTCCTTTGTTCCCTTGTTCAAAGGTATAAAAAATGTTTCTTTATGGTTTATATATGTAACAGAGTAAAAAATGAAAAATTGACTTTTTATACTTGAGATTGTGATTTTTTTTTCATGTTTGATCATCCACCCTAAGTGTTAACTCTTATTCATTTGGTTCCCTTGGAACTGTTGAATTCATGTCATTAGAATTGATTTTTAGTTAGCAGAGTGCCTGGTGTGTAGAATTATGGCCCACACTCGAGTCTCCACATGAATAGAAATTCTGAATGAATAGAGCTACTAACATTTGCTGATATTCAGGAAAAATTGTTAGAATCCTTATAAAGGAGTTCCTCTGGAATCAAAATAACTGAGAAATCTCCAATATATCCGGTGCAATTGTGTTTTCTGTTATTTTGCTATTAAATGGCACATTATTGCTTATGGCTGGTAATTATTCTTTATGTACATGCTGATGACCGACGGTATTTTTCCTAATAAATTGTAAGATAAAATGCTGAACCCAGAAATAACTATGGTGTAAATAACTAGGCTGTGCTGAAAGTTGCTGATCAGCTTTTTGTTAATTATATGGATTTCTATTGCACACTGTGAAGAAAGAGTTATACGATGCAGTTTTTATTTGCTCTCAAATAATGTTTGGATAGTTGCTGTTGACAATCACATTGTATGCATCATGTAATGAATATCAAATATGTTTCAGCAATGTTGCAGAACAATATTTTATGTAATTGTGGATGCTGTATTTTAGTATAGATATTTTATGTAATAAAACAAATCTAAGAGAAAAAACATGGTCTGCAAAATAAGTTAGTGGTCTCAATTTAGCTTTTCATATATAAATAATTTCATTGTAATTCTGACATTTGTTACAATGCTTTTGAGTGCTTCTATGAGAATGATATTGATAGATTTTTGTTAGTTTAGGGAAATTGAATAAAGATCCATATCGAAGGAAGAGACTGAGAAAAAAGTAGATCTTCTCTCACTGAGGGAATCACCCTGACCTGTAAGTTTGAGACCTTTTGAGTGGCAGACAGCGGTCCGGGGAAGCAGATTTTGCCTATTTATTTTTAGTTGTGGAATGGTACTTGTCATCAGGAGCCAAAAATGTACACATTGTTGAAAAAAATTGTTACTTTTGCTCCCTTTTCCCCTCTAGAAACAAAAGCAGAGTTTTTTATACTCTTATGCTTCTGGTGGGTAACTTTATCCACCAGCAGCACTCAAGATCTGAATGCACTGCCCACCAATTTCTGGCCATGGTCTTGTCAGGACATGCTCGACTGACTGGCAGGTGACAGAGTGACTCGATTGTTTCTCCAGTCCCATTCTGAAACAAGATGCTGGATGTACAAAAGCATCAGAGTGTTGGGACACTATTACCATACCTGCCTGATGTAAGTGTAGAATTAGGCTTACTTGTTTCCCTTAGAACAGAGGAGGCTAACTTGAGGTGTACAAAATTATGAAGGGCATAGATAGGGTGGATAGGAAAGACTTGATTTTCCCTAGCTGATCTTCTCAGAGGCAACCAATTAAGAATAAAAACAATGTGCTGGTCTAGCAGCATCTGTGGAGAGAGAACATTAACATTAATAAGGAGGGTTAACTTTTCGAGTCCAATTTGACTCCTGCAGAACTGGAATAGGTTTAATGAAGCCCAGTAAAAAGCTGCCTCCAATCAAAATCCATCTAGTTCAGGATGCTGGGCAGACCAGTGATAGATCCAATGGAAGGGATGGCAACAATGTCCAGCAGCCAGCCCCTCCCCATGAGGTGAGTGCTGCTCTGTCAGGGGGACCTTGGCACCTCAAAATGGAGGCACTCTGGCACATTGTAAAAAGTGCCGTGCAGAGAACAGCTCTTCAATCAATCTGTTGTTACTTTGAATCCACGTGTGCAAACCACGTCTTTTTCTATTAAAACCCACAACCCCGAAAATAAGTAGGACATTACAGAAAGAAAATTGGCGATGACAACAGGATTTTGTTTCCTCGAGAATATTGCGAAAAGATTCTAAGTAGAAGAAAAAAAATCATTGTGGTCCTTACACTTTGAATATTAGAATGCTGAGGAAAAGCAACAATGGGATTAAACATTAAACTGCAAGTGCAGGAAGACCCAAGTAAGAAAAAAGCTCAGTATGGTTTTAAAAGAAGGTTTTTTTTTCTGATCAGAGTCCAGGCAATATATGGCATATTTAAAAAGAAGGAATATTTTGCTATACAGCTGGAATTGTTTGCAAAACAAAACATAAAGTCAATAGTCTCCAGATTAAAAAGGGAAATACTGGGATGACAGGAAAAAAATAAAAACATATAAACTGAACAGTCTGGAGTTGCTAGTCCTGCAAGAGAAATGATGAGTCAATTAGGATCCATGGGCCCTTTCAATGAAGAAAATGAATCTTGGACTGCCTATGCAGAGTGTTTTCAATACTTCATACAAGTGAATAAAATTGCAGGTGTGTTGCTCGTGCCAGCTCTTCTCAGTACCGTAGGATGTAAAACCTTTAATTTGCTCCAAAACGTACAATGCCTTGGCAAGGATCATTGAAGAGCATTACTCTCCAAAGCCACTGATCACTGTGGAATGGTTCAGGTTTCACCAAAGGAATCCAGTGCAAGAATGAAGATTCACAAGTTGAGAACTGCCTATAAGAAGTCAAAACAGCAACAAGCATGTCACAGATGTGCCAAAAATGGGCCATTCTGCAAGTGAATGCTGGAGCAAGGATAGCCAATGCAAGAATTGTGGAAAAAGGGGTCACATTGCAAAAGCTCACTGGGCTAGACCATCTTCACATGAGAAGAATATTCAGAAGAAGAATCTGGATGCCTTAAAGAAGAAGAACATGGTGTATTCTACAAACATGGTTATTTTTGGTGGCTGGGTCTGGATGCTCAGATTAAGAAGTGGGAGAACGTTCATCTTGTGCATGAATAAGAAATAATGTGGAGATGCCGGCGTTGGACTGGGATGGGCACAGTAAGAAGTCTCACTTGTGAGACATGCGGCACGGTAGCACAGTGGTTAGCACTGCTGCTTCACAGCGCCAGGGACCCGGGTTCGAGTCACTTTATGTGTGGAGTTTGCACATTCTTCCCGCGTCTGCGTGGGTTTCCTCCGGATGCTCCAGTTTCCTCCCACATTCTGAAAGATGTGCTGCTTAGGTGCATTGACCTGAACAGGTGCCGACTGTGGCAAATGGGGGAATTTCACAGTAACTTCATTGCAGTGTTAACATAAGCCTTACTTGTGACTAATAAATAAACTTTACTTTTACTCTTAATGAATAAGAAATACACCACTGTTGTCTCTTTTACATCCTTGGGGGTGGCCTAAAATGCCATGGCATCAATTAAATGTAGATTTTGCCGGTCTGTTTGGGGGTCATAATTGATGCACACTCAAAGTGGCCAGAAATTATGAGATCCACTACCACTGAAAAAAACATTGACAAACTTGACAACATTATTGCAAGGTGTGGTAAACCAGAACAGGTTTAGTGATAATGGTTCACAGATTACTTCACAAGAGTTTGAGGATTATCATAGAATCCCCACAGTGCAGAAGGAGGCCATTCGGCCCATTGAATCCGCACCGACCACAATGCCACCCAGGCCCTATCCCCGCAACCCCTCGCATTTACCCTGCTAATCCCCCTGATAATAGGGTCAATTTAGCATAGCCAATCAACCTAACCCGCACATCTTTCGACCGTGGGAGGAAACCAGAGCACCCAGAGGAAACCTACGTAGACACGGGGAGAATGTGCAAACTCCACACAGACAGTAACCTGAGGGTGGAATTGAACCAGGTCCCTGGCGCTGTGAGGCAGCAGTGCTAACCACTGTGCCACCGTGCCACCCAATCTCAAAGTACTGATATAAAATGGACACTTTATCATCTATCAACCAATGAATTAGCTGAAAGATTTGTACAATCCTTGAAACATTCTTTAAAAGCTTCAAAAGGGTAGAGTTCTTATCATGTCATGCACATGTGCTTTTGGCATCTTACAGAAACATTTCTCATGCGACTACCCAAAGTTCACCTGCATTACTACTCTTAAAGAGAAATTTGAGAACTATGTTTGATTTGTTAGAGCATCAACAACAATCTCAAGTTGCTAGATGAGAAGTGAGGGCAAAACAATGCTCATTTCAACAAGGAGGTTGAGTGTTAGCGCGTAATTATGCCATGAGTGAAAAATGGGTACCAGCCATAGTTTTAGCACAAACAGGTTTGATTTCTTACATGATTCAAACTGAATGCTACACTGAACTATTGTTGTCACCTCAAAATGGTTTCTCAGAATCATCTCCAGAGGTGCCAACTTTTTTAGTCTCTTGTTTAATGAATACTATTTCAGAAGACTTAGCTGTATCTGAATGGCCTGATTGTGTCTCTGTTACTTTCCAAGAAAAGTGTCTACTGAAGTTCCAAATCATACTTCTGTGGTCAAAGACAACTAAGTTCCAGAACTTCATACATAATCGAAGAGGAATAGACGTCCTCCTGATCAACTTTCTTATTGACTGCGTATAATGATAAATGATGCATAGTACTGTATCTAGAGTATTGTTTACATATAACATCATTGTAATTTGTTGTCATGACTACAGACGTAAAGGAGGAGGGATGTTATTTATTTAAAAGGGTTGCAGGTTGCTTCAAGAGCTGATCACATGATTTGATGGTGATGTCATTAAGGTCTTGCAGTGGCTTCTGTTTTACTTTCAGTTTCGTACTCTGTGTAAGTGCAGAGAGCAGCCCTTTAATAAATCTGTTGTTGCTTTGAATCCACATGTGCAAACTACGGGGGGGGGGGGGGAGGGGGTGTGACCGATCATCCCCTGGGGGGTGTGGGAGGGGAGGGGGTGTGACGTATCATCCCCTGGTGGGGGAGGAGAGCGGGTGTGACATATCATCCCCTGGGGGGGAGGAGGGGGCGGGGGGGATGGAGGAGAGGAGTTGTGACGTCTCATCCTCGGGGCGGGGGGGTCGGCTGCCAGTCTGCGGCCGATCCCTCCTGACGGAGTGGACATGCGGCCATGCCATCCCACGAAACCTTCCGGATTAAGCGATTCCTCGCTAAGAAGATGAAGCAGAACCGGCCGATTCCACAGTGTAAAGGGATACACCATCACTGGTACACTACCAGCCACAGCCATCTCTCCTGCTCTCTCGCCTCTGCAGGGAAGTGTAATCTGTGGCTGGTAGTGTACCAGTGATGGTGTATCCCTTTATACTGTGGAATCAGCCGGTTCTGCTTCATCTTCTTAGCGAGGAATCGCTTCATCCTGAAGGTTTCATGGGATGGCATGGCCGCACGTCCACTCCATCAGGAGGGATCGGCCGCAGACTGGTAGCCGACCCCCCCCCCCCCCAACCAGAGGATGAGACGTCACACCCCCTCTCCCCCCCCCCCCCAGGGGATGATACGTTACACCTCCCCTCCTCCTACCACCCCGACCAGAGGATGACCTGGGTCAGAGAGCCGTTGCAGTCTCTGACCCCGCTCTTCGGAGGCTGCAGCGGCGACTTCGGACTTTAATTTTGCAGGTGGGAAACAGCGCGGATGCGGATCGGGCCAGAAGACGGTAAAGTGGGATTTGGCGGTAGAGTTGGGCGTGCGGTTCATTAAGTCGATTTAAATGCATGCGAATGCATTTAAATCATTGCGCCGCCCGATTCGGGCGTGGGCCGGACCCACGCCGAATCGGGTGTCGGTAAAGACGTGATCTGCTCAGATTCGGGTGAAGATCATGTTAAAGGCCCGACGCCCAACTTTACCATGATTTCGCGCCCAACAACGGGTGCGAAGCTTTGGTAAAATCAGGCTCCAAGTCTTTTTCTATTAAAACCTACAACCCCAAACATAGTTAGGGCATTACAGCTATCAGATCACCTATACTTCTGTAAGTAGGACAGTTGGATATAGGATCACTTTGAGACACCTGCACCTTCTGTAGCCCCTCTTGCCACTTCCCTACTGTTAAGACATTCAGCGGAAGCCAGCCACCTGTGAGGTTGTTTGCAGCTTACATAGTCTCATTCCCCAGCATGATGTATCCAGACGAGAGAGACTGTTGGAGGTTGAGGAAAATACACTTGTGATAGAAGTTATATTTGATCTCCAAACGCTCAACTAAAAGCAGAGGAGCCTGCAATAACAACACTTTATACTTTATTGCAACTTAGTCAGACAGCATACAACTCTGCATAGATATAAGTTGTGGATCAAACCGCCCCTTGACACCCCACACTATTTAAACTGCCTGACAAACTTGCCAATGCTGACAGTGAATTTCTAAATCATAAGCAGGCCCTGTGAGAATCTGCATGTCTGAGTTCTGCAGCTAAGTCATCCCGCAAACTGGTTCTCTGGCCAGCAGGCTGCAGTTTACACTTGCTCTTCTACTTCCTTGGTTATGCTCTATGCTTCACTAAGTGCTTCCTCCTGCAGCTCAATAACTCTCCCCAATTAGATACAACTATGCTGGTGTTTGCCACTGTAGGAAGAGGTGGCATCAGATGTAGCGAGGTGCTCAGTTGAGAATGGCCATTGCACTCAGTCACCTACTCCACCTGGGAATCTAGAGTAGATGGAGTACGTAATTATAGAATAGCCTGATAAGATACCCTAACAACTTATGATGTATTACAGTGTAATGTGTGCCTCTTTGTGAGGAATGAATGACTGAAAAGATTAAAAAATGATACTAGTTAGACCTTTGACCTCTACTACTCACTTCAAGGCCCAGAAACTCCATATTCCTCTCCTCAAAGACTCAAGAGCCATAGATTCATTAATTTCTCCCTTTTAAATTTGTTGGCATCATTTGCAGCCTTCTCACAAAAGGAGGAATTTCTGAGAGAAGATAGAGTCCAAAGCAGCAACACTTCTCATGAATGGAGTATACATACAGGTACATAATGTAAGCAGCATCTTTGGTGTCTGTTATTTTCCACATTTACTGGTCACAAGACAAATGCGTTGTCCTACCAACAATTCAGAATGCAATTAGAAAAGGAGGGTATGCCAATGTATCCAGAAAGCTCCCAACTAATTGGCAGAACGCCTTGTATTTTCTCTACATAATGCAGCAACAAGCTGGTGAAGCAGTGCTGTTAAGTTTCATTGTAGGAAAATAGGGGCAGCTGTTATATTGGCAACGTGCCAGAGGCAAGCAGATTGGAACTCCCTGCCAGACAGGACTGTGGGAATATCTTCACCAGATATACTACAGCAGCTTGCCCTCGCCTTCTCAAGAGCAACTAGAGAAGGGGTGTCCCCAGTGTGAATGAAGAAATCAAAAAAACAGTAAGATTCTGCTCCTGTTTCTATTGACAGCTGAGTTTGCCCTTTCAATCCATACTAATCTGGCAGTATATTTCACTGCAAAAGCAACCTTTGTCCAATTGGACTACTTGCAATATTAGTTCTAAAGTAGATTTATCAAATGGATCTTCTCTTGTTGACTTATTCCAACCCTTTTAGCATCTGTTCCAATGCAGGGCATCTGTAAATTTTTAAAAAGGAGTCTCTTTAAGAACAGCAATTTCCCCTATCTGGCCTTTCTACACTCCCAGTGTGACATTCACTATGTTCTAGAAGCATCATGCTGGTATTTGCATTAGCTGATCTTGTATCATAGAATCCATACAGTACAGGAGGCCATTTAGCCCATCGAGTCTGTACCGACCACAATCCCACCCAGGCCCTATTTCCATAACCCTCATTTACCCTGCTGATTCCTGACACTAGGGTCAATTTAGCATAGCCAATCAACTTAACCCACACATCTTTGGACATATGTGGGAGGAAACCAGAGCACCCAGAGGAAACCCAAGCAGACACGGGGAGAATGTGCAAACCCCACAGTGACTCAAGGCTGGAATTGAACTGAATCCCTGGCGCTGAGGCAGCAGTGCTAACCACTGTGTCACCCCTATCCAGTACTATCGAGCAAAGTCAGTTGTCTGCATGCCACAAATCCCTTTTCCACCTCCACGATTTTCAAATGGGAAATGCTGGACAGCAACGAGGATCAGGAACCCTGGTTGGAAAGTCTAATTCATAAAGACATGATCGTCATTAGGTTGAGGCACCTGACATCGTAAAACCAATACTTAAAGAGTCATAGAGGTTTACAGCATGGAAACAGCCCCTTCAGCCCAACTTGTCTATGCCACCCAGTTTTTATCATTATGCTAGTCCCAATTGCCCACATTTGGCCCATATCCCTAACTTACCCATGTGACTGTCTAAATGCTTTTTAAAAGCCAAAATCGTACCCACCCCTACTACTACTACCTCTGGTAGCACATTCCATTCAACCGTGAGAGAAAAAATTGATCCTTTTGTATCTCTCCTCTCTCATCTTAAGCCTTTGTCCTTTAGTTTTAGATTCCCCTACCTTTGGGAAAAGATGTTGACTATCTCTGCCCCTCATTATTTTATAAACCTCCATAAGATCACCCCTAAACCTCCTACGCTCCAGGGAAGAGTCCCAGTCTATCCAGTGTTCAGCAGGATATAAACCCTAAGAGGAGTATTGTCAGAAACATAATAGTGACCATGCAGGTAAATCAAACCATCAGGGACAGAGGGGCATGTTTTGGTTCAAGTGGCATGTTAAATTTGATACAGACCTCAACCCAAGGCAATGATGGTGGCCAACCAATGCACTCTCAGGAAGCAGTTCCGTCAGTCAAAGCTCATAGGAGGGTGTATACCTCAATTTTAACCACCATTTTTACTATTTTTACTGATTTATTAGCTGTACTTCCTGAGCCTTGAGAAACTTGGCAAGTAAAAGGATGTGAGAAGAGTCAAATCCACAAGGTAAGTGTGTGTACAAAGAGTCTTTCAGTCAGGCTCGACAAGCTCACCTCTTCATGAAAACAGAAAATGCTGAAGTACTCAGCAGGTCTGACAGCAGCTGTGAAGAGAAACAGTTAACAGACCCAATTTTAACTCAAGTCAAAATCCATTCACTTGCACAAATTAAAATTGGGCCAGCTAAAAATGTTTCTCTCTCCACAGATGCTGCCAAATCTGATTTTTTAAATTTCTTTTCAGATTTTTAACAAAAGTGGTAAGTTGCTTTGTGTGGAGCTATCCTACTTTGATCTCCATCCCTAACAGCGCAGCGGGCATACCTAAACGACATGAGCTGCATCGGTTCAAGGCAGCGGCTCAACACCTCAAGGACATTAGGGATTGAAAATAAGTGCTGGCCTAGCCAGCAATGTCCATATGCCATGAAAAATAAAACAAACAAAACTTGCTTCGTCCTGGTTATCAGCCAACTCTTCCAGCCCCACCTCCATCCACAGACTTTCCCTGCAGTTTCCCATCTCCACAATCTCTCTACCCTGACAAACCTTCCACACCCTCCCCATGACCACTGCCATACTTAAAGTTTCCCACCCAAGTCTCCTCCTCTGTCACTTCCTGTAAATTGACCCGAACAGGCACCGGAGAGTGGCAACTAGAGGAATTTCACAGTAAATTCATTGCAGTGTTATGTAAGCCTTACTTGTGAAGATTGCCATAGCTTATTAAATGTGGCCTATCAATATGATTTCCATAACAGAAGACAATCTCCAGAGTTTTATGCATATTGGCAGTATTTATTCCTTAGCTGTGCATGTTTATACAGTGCTATATCACATATACATTATGAAATGTTTAATGCAGTCTGTGCCCCTGGAGTTTTTACTTCCATTAATAAGCACATCAGATTAATTTCTCATCAAAACAATCGAGCAAATACACAGCATTCAAATAATCTAGAACGCAAATCTTTTTCTGCCAGTCTTCATGAAAAAGCCTTTGCAAATGAAAAAATCTCTCTTCCCAGAAAAACCACCAAACAAAATGATACTGAACACCACATTGCATCACATCATTCACATGCAACGTCAGCGAGATAACAAATGATGCAGCTTTCCAGGCTCTGCTTCCTAAATATATTTGCAAAACACTTTTTCGTTAAGACATTACCTTTTTCAGCAGGTGCTCTTTCAGCATGGATTGCAAGGTATAAGGGGAGATTTAAAGAGCTTTTTAAAAAAAGAAAATCATAAATATTATATGCCTGGAAATTAGAGCAGTTATATGAATGTTTAATATACTTTCATAAATGAGTTACACTCTCCATTAAAATAGCAGAGATAGAGATTTTATACAAGAGTTTTAAGTGTTCATGCGATAGCTATAATTTCCAGGTTATACTTCAATCTTATTGCAGTAGCCAATTTCGGGTGGCATAGACATGAAAAGGTGTTAGATCACAGTTAACAGTAGTCATGGGCAGAAAATACATTAGTCTTGGGGCATTAGATCTGTAAAACATAATTGTACCTCTGGCTCCTATGTACTTCAAACTGCCTGAAAAATTAATTCCAAAATGTTTGCATCAATGATTAGGATGCAGAGTGTAAGGGACCGATATTTTGAGCACAAAGATTAAAAAGGTCAAGACCACCCAGGAAGAGCTGCATTTGTTATTAATCATTATACAAAATTATTGTATAAAAGCTGTGATAGTGACTGACTGAAGTATTTAGATCAACCTGACACAACCATAAAACGCATGCCTATACAACATTTACTTGAAGTCATCATTATTCTCCACACTATGAGTAACATGCCTTTTCTAGTTTAACATTACTCTCCCCTCTGAAAAGACATTGAATTGCTTTGACTGCTGGATGGTAACTAATACTGGAATTCCTATCAACTAATAGCCTGGTCTATTGATCCAGCAAACAGCTGAGTCATACACGTAAGGGGGCAATTTTAACTTTGCATACCTGACAGAAACCAGCTAGATTGGTAGTAAAGACCCCACAGGTTTTTTACTAATTCAAATACCAACCTTTTCATCTCATTTCAGATTTTTAACCTTCATCCCTACAGCAGACAAGGGTCCCACGAACTTATCGTGTACAAAGAACCTGACTGGGGCTGAAACAGGAAAGGAAAAGTAGCCCACCTATTGGAATGAAGCATTCCAAAAAACAGAAGAGGCCCCCTAGTACAAAATTTTCTTTTCTGTGGCCAGGAGCAGCAGTGCTCCAGTGGACACCTTAAGGAAAGTCATAGGTTGGGATTCTCTGGCCGTGCTCGCCCCAAAATTGGAGAATCCCACCCGAGTCAATGGACCTTTGCATGGTCCACCCCCTGCCCACTATGACTCCTGTGGCGGGCGGGATGGGAGAATTCCCCCCATGGTATCCAATGACCTAGATAATTCACTTCCTTCCCAGGAGACCCTCCTGAAATCAGATCCCCATGACTTATCTGCTTCTCTAAGTGCTGCCAGCAGTCTCTGCCGCACTTCTCAGTTGGTTTCAGGCAGGCAGCTGAAAAAGAGCATGTTGATGATGCTCAGCAGTTAAAATACCCTGGGCCTCAAGCACTAGTACATGAGCACATTTCATATATGCACCTCGCTTCTTCCCCCCCACCCGCCGCTTCATCAACCCAAAGCATGACTGCAGTCAAGATACTGTCAGTTCCCAAGGGTAAGAGGAGGGAGTAACAATATCAACCAGGGATTCAGCTCTTGATCTTTTTCCCAATCCATCTTAAAATACACACATAATCATCTTTTTGCATCCAACAGCCTGCTATAGTGAGGAACCGGATGGTGACCTTCGAGTACCAAACTGACTCATTACACAACACACAGACAAGAATAAAAGAAAGTGCATTGCATTTCAAACCATTACTTTACTGCATTGATTCACATTCAAAAATAATAATAGATTAAAGCACATTTTACAGTAGTCGATCCAGAAGGACAATATTAAACTTTAAAATGTTACGCAGGTACAAGAACGGTTGCATTATATGTAGATTTGCTATCAGTGGATGCGGCAGCTAACAAAGATAAGACATATAGACATGCTAGTTGCAATTTTTTGCTCAAGCGCTTCAATTTAGTGATTTTTTAAAAACTGAAGCACCAAGAGAACTGGACATTGATCACAAACTCTGCTAGTTACTGCCAAGCTGTTACAAATTTTAAAATGGGACAGGAAATTAGTTATACAGTCGAGGATGCAGTCCAGGTTCCTTAAGCTGTGCTCTTATTGTCCCACTGATATTAAGACACAGCACCACAGAACATGAACTTATGTTAAAGCTCTAAAGTAAAAAAAATACATAAGTGGAGTCATAATTACCTAAATCATCTTCAAGGATGAAATGTAAACATTGAGTCATATTTATACATATTCAATAGTCTCAGGTGACATACAAGTTAAAATTTCAAAATATATTTTAATTAATATCTTCTGTATACTTCTAATTTTCAATATTTGATTATATTACTCCCTTTATAGCTCAAAAATAATGCAGGAGAAAAATGCACTTTATATGTACATAAATATGCATACTTGTTCACATAAATATACAACAACAGAATAGAAACAAAAAGTGGAGAACATGTTCATAAATTTAAGGGTGTATTTTAAAGGCCAACAATTCTTCTGAATGCATATTGTTAAGAGAACGCAGGTCAGGTAATTTCAATAGGAGCTTTGTAAAGATAGAGGATTCATTAGGATGATTTTTCATAATTAAGGTTCTGAGTGCCCGAATGAGAGTTTCCTGCAATTGCTCCACCGAGTTGACATTTTCTATTCCTGAGCGGTCTAGAAGAGAAATAAACAATTCAACATCAAATAAAAATCAATCATGTTTGTTTCTATGACGAAAGTAAGTTCATCAATACATTGATTTTAATGACTAGAAAATGAACTAAGTGTCTTACTACAAAGCAAAATAGTGAGAAATTGGGCCTGTTTTTAGAGCATAATAGCGCCAAAATGGCATCCATGGGTGTGGGGAAAATCTCAGCCAGATGCCATATTAGTCCAACAGCCAGCACGTGCACAATGAATGTCCACCCGAAGTCGACACTGCAGATAGATCATTATATCAGTATACAACAGGCACTCAGTAGTAGGATGGACCTCTCATCAGTGATGTTCAAAGGAATCATCAACTACTATAGCTAGGTTAGTTGCTGACCGATTTATTTTATTACTACAATTTTACAAGCCTTTGGCATTTTTCATTGTTCTTTCAGGTTGCAGAAGTGTACAAGGAGTGGTGTGGCTAGTGCTGAAGGGGGTTTTTCAGATATTAGTAGCTCCCAAACATGGGTACATTAGCAGGTATTCCCTTTGGAGTAAAGCATGACTCAGAGAATGAAATGTAGCCAGGTAGGGCAGGACAAGCTGCTGGAAGAAAAAGGAGAGAGTGGGAAGAGGGGTTCACAGCTCAAGGTCATATTTGCCTGGGGTATTCAGGGATCATTTCTCCGACCTGAATCCCAGCAGGGAGTAAAGCAATGTGGTCCTATGAAGGTAATAGTGACAATAAACCTTTTCTGCTCTGGAGCTGGAGACATTTTGCAGCTTGCCATCCAGTGTAGTAATAATTGTGATGCTGTAATTTCTCTGACCATTTAGAGCCCTTGTTGCTGTAAGGAAGCTCAGCAGTACTCTCCACTCAAGGATAGATAATTATGTTTCATTATTTCTTGCCAGAGAAGAACAGGCGAAGTGAACCAGACTTCACAGTGGTGCAGGATGCACACATATAGCTCTGTGGACTTTGCAAGTCAATTCTGCTCTCTGTACATCAGGACTGAAAAGAATTTCACTCCCTCAATGTCCAGTTGGTGTGATTTGTGTTGCTGCATTCTGCACAATCTCTTCTTCATGAGGGAACATTTCTTACCATCAGCAACAATGCAACTAATGAACAGGAGGATGAGGTGGAGGAGTAGAAAGTGAAAAAGGAAGAAAGGAGGCAACCTACTGGGTCCTTTTCTGTCTGCAACGTCCAGAAATAATTCATCCTAGTCTGACACAAGTAACCTTAAATCCAATTCCCCAGTCAAAAAAATAACAGTTCCATATCATACCCTGCCTCTGTCAATGACCTCAACGCAAAAATAAAAGGCAGCATAAACATTACAAACCAAATTTATAAATGAAATCATGACATACTGCATGCAGAAGTTACCTAATCATTCTTGCATTGTCTTCCTGCCTGTCAATCATGTGCCTTTTCCTGTCCTAATGGTTTGAAACAATGCTACCCCTCTGGCTGCTGGAGGAAGACTGCTGACTTTCGGTGGAGGAGAATGTAGAAAGCTTTGGCCAAAGAAAGCAGGTTGTGATTAGCAGGTTTTGGTAGGGGCAGCAGCTGTTTGGGCTGGCTGGCTAACAGGCAACAGCAAGGGCACTGGTGAAAGGCAGGGCTGGGAGGATGAATGATGTCTACTTGGGAGAACACAGTAAGAAGTTTAACAACACCAGGTTAAAGTCCAACAGGTTTATTTGGTAGCAAAAGCCACACAAGCTTTCGGAGACTTAAACCCCTTCTTCAGGACTCGCCTGAAGAAGGGGCTTGGAGCTCCGAAAGCTTGTGTGGCTTTTGCTACCAAATAAACCTGTTGGACTTTAACCTGGTGTTGTTAAACTTCTTACTGTGTAAACAGCACAGTTTATGCTCCATGGAGGGCAAATTGCTGGACTGCCAATGACACCCTACAAACCCCTCTTCATTCTGTAATACTCAGCCACAATGGCAGTCCAAGCTCCCATTTTAACACTCAGATGCTGAATGACTGCTCCGTGTGTTGCACTGGAAGCCAAGGTTTTCTGGCAGGATTCCTAATGCACTGAGCATTTCACTGTACACATCCACTAGTCTTCTGTCGGCTGCCTGTAGGATCCATAAATAACCATTTCCTCCATCAACCTGACACCTTTGCTATCCTTGGAGCCTCATGCCCAGTATCAAAGCACATGCAGATTCCAGCTCCTACTCATCTTCAAAAATATGTGCTGTGTTAAAATGTGAGCCGGCAGCTGCAACTGTAAAAATCAAATGATGGTACTGATTTTTCATCATCAGTCCCTTCTTGGTGATCCTCCATTGCCTGACCAGATTGCATCTCTGGGAGATATGAAAGGAGAAAGGCACATCTACACTAGCAACATTAAAATTGGCACTTGTATGCCGTCAGCACCCCAGCATATTTGCACTGCTGAGTCAGCGGGAACTTGTTGGCTGGGTCATGTGAGCCGAATGGATGACAGCTGCATCCTCAAAGACACCCTCTATAGTGGGCATGCTATCAGCACAAGACCACATCTGTGATACAAGGATGTCTTGGAGACTCCAAGTTGACAGGGATCAGCATCACTGCATGGGAAGTCCTCACTGTTGACCAAAGTACCTGAAGGGAAGCTTCACGAAGGGTGTAGAAAAGGCAGAGGACAACTAAATGACCAGATGGCAGAAAAGAGAGCCCACTGGAAGGAAAAAACATCAGTCGAACACAGGCCAATATTCATCTGTGCAAAGCCGCACAAGAGACTGTCACTCGTGTAACGGCTTCTACAGCAATAACAGGTGATGTTCAATACAGAGTGACATACACCATGGACACAGTCCATCATCTCCTGAGACCGACAATAATAATGATCAGACACAATTATAGTAGATTTCCTTACCAGCAGAAACCAGGACAACAGCTGTGAATAAGCTCATCTCCTCCTCACTGAGCTGTAGGGCACTAAGCTTCTCACTAAACTCAAACATGGAGATCAACAGATCACCAGCCCCCAGTAGCTGTAGCTCTTCCATTCCATAACTCTTTCCACTCAGAAATGTGACCGTTCGCTCATGTACATCAAATAAAGCAGCAAAGCGTACCATTAGTACCTGCCAATGACAGAAACCAGTATTCATCAGCACATCATTCAGCAAGACACTGGTTATAACATTATTGAACTTTTAAAAGAAGAAAAAGGGTTTCAAAAATTACAATTCCAATGGTCTGAATTTTCCCATGTGAGTTGCAATCCTAATGGTGGCCTGAATTCCAGGTCAGGAACCCCAAAGTGGCTGTATCAAGATGTTGGATGTGATCTTCCCCTAGGCAGCCATTTAGGAAGCTGCTCTGGGAGACCAATCCACTTAGGGACAGTGGTGGGGTTCCAAAGTGGAGAAGTCTGTTCAGCATGGCTTGTGGGGAGGGTTGCCAGTTGCTTTTTGCAGTGTGGATGTGGCTGAGGAGCCAGCAAAAGCAGCAGCAGTTGGCACCATGGAGGCACCGATGATGATGAATAAAGCACTGCCATTGTACATTCGTGCAGATATCAGTCTCAATGAAGTGGCTATTATAATATGCCTTCTGCTTGCGAAACCCTGAGCACTGCATTTAATGCTAGCAACTTAATAAAAGGCCTCATTCACAGTTCAGAGCTCCCGCTGTGTAGCCACTTATGTTCCATTTATGGGCTCCTTACAGAGCAGGGACACATGCTGCCCGAAAATTTTCAATCCAATTCCACAATAGGAGCCAACTGTCGTTTTAAGCACCCTAATTGGCTACCCGCTGTTGCAGGACATGTAGACGTCGCTGCTAGGATCCTGCCTCGGAGAAAAATGCATAAATGCAGTAACATGTCGGAGAACTGACCTAAAGCGAGTCAATGACAAATTCCCCATCTCCACAAGGCTGGAAAAATTCAGCCCAATGTCTCCCAAAAAAACTCATCATTAGCAAACAAAGATGTAAATATTCGTGTCACAACTGACAGATGAATACTATTGAGCCCAAAGATTCCCTATAAAATTGGTCAAGGCTGGGATACTAATTCTGGTTCTTTCAGTTTAGACTCAAGAATGTTTTTTTCTTGGTGGTTTTGGGTGGGGGGTGGTTTGTATTTTCTTACCATTGGTTTCAGACATGCATGGGAAGGAAACAAATATTGTAGAGGGGGGAGCCCCTGGGGTTTACTTTCTCACAGCTACATCCAGCTCCAGAATTATTAGCAAGTGGATTCTCATTCCTATTCTTAATTGGAACATAATATTTCACAGTCTAACAAAAGGTGTCTGATCGCTAACTGTCCTTTCTCTTAGGAATTACCATGCAGTGCAGGACATTAGCTATATGCTGCAAATGGATGCTCAGGTTAGGATGATACTGAATAATATGAGATACAAAATCCACTCACATGCTTTACCATCACAGTAGAAAGAGTACGAACCTGAAATTCTGAATTCCCTACTCTGCTGCTGGAAGGAGTAGTGTTGGACCATAGCCACTGAAGCAGATCTTTACTTGGCACACAACAGAAGTCAACATTCTGCTGCAATGATTTTCACTGGCCTAGTGTAAGCATTCAAGAGCAGAATTCTCAAGGATTATCTGGAACTTTGCCAGTCAAACTGCAAAGCAAACATTGGAGGCAGGGATGGGTGGAAGACAGAGTCACTACCCCCTCCAAAATGTTCCAATCTGTGTTTCACATAGGGAGGAACTTTGAAAGAATCTACTTTCTGCCCTTTTTGAGTGATCCACCAAAGTTCTGTTCTCCTGTCCCAGCAGAATGTCTGCTCCAATCTGTCCAAAATCATCAATGGAAATTCTGCAGAAATGTTCAAACGCCTTTATAATGTTCATACTGAACCACACAAACCACAAAAGGACTGGGTTTGGATCCAAATGTCCTGAGCCAACCCTCATCAGTGGAATGACAATGGGACACAACATCCCTTTATCCAGTTGCTCCTATTCAAAAGGGTGAGGTCAGGACCGTTCTTATATCTTGTTCTCACCTCTGTTCTACAAATGATCAAACAGCCTAACACACACTGGCTTGCACATGAAGGTTATCCATTCATCAGAATGATTGAAAAAAATGTAGACTAGATATATTGCACTTTGTATTAGTCAAAACGCAGACTATTTACTTGTGCTGAATTAACACAATTTCTGATCATTTGGTGCTTCAACAACTACAAAATATTTGGAAATGAAGAAAATCTTCTGCACATACCTCAAATGTTCCAGCTTTCAGCAAGCTAACTTGATCATGTTGTGATAGATCTTTGAATCCTGGAACTCGTTTTGCAAACTCTACCACCTCTCTAACTGCAGGTGTAAAACTCATGGAGAATTCTTCCCAGATTTCCTGCTCTGATTTATCAGGGTTTACGTAGGGAGACATACTCATTGGGCACACCTGGCCAAAACAATGCCAAGATTTAATATGAAAATCATAAATACAAGTTTTAAACTTAAGTAAATGTTTTAATTTTCTATTCAAAAATGTAATAAGAAAATTGCAATATTAAATCATGCTTTTAAGATTATTTTGCAAATATGAACAATTCTTTTCTTAATATTATTATTTGATCTTATTTCAGAACTCTCAAATGAGTAAACATCCCAATAGTCAATCAATTTGCAAAAGTACGGCCCTTGTCTCGTACAGATGGCATATTTACCAGATGCATTCTTCTTTCCGTGGTCCAAGAATGTTCATATGTGGTGCTACTTTGGGAAAATCCATCTTCTGCAAATGCATTTTGTGTATATCCATTGGAAACAGTATGACAATGCCTGCTTATGAATCTATCTGTGTGACCATTTGGACAAAACATATGGTTATTAACCTTATTTGTGTTACAGGCTTTGGGCTGGTTTGCATTGTTAAAACAGTGGATTCCATTAACTCCGCTTGTGGGGTAACCAATCATCCAGTTATCATCATTGTTTTTCTGAAGACTTTCTCTGTTCTGGAACTGCATGGCTTCAAGCATTTTGTCTGGCTTATCTTGAGTACAGAAAAAAGTTTCCTTATGGGCTTTAGTCACTCTACCAATTACATCATCTTCAACATTTTGAAGTCTCTCTGGCTGCAGTGGTGGGGAAGAGGTCTCATCTTGTAATATCTTTGTTTGCAGGTAGCCATTCAGCTGATTATTCATCATGTTTTTCATTGCACTTTGCATTTCAATCAACATTCTCTGCTTCTCACGCTTAGGAATGCGTCCAAATCGAACAGCTGCAAAAGAATACACCATTCAACGGTTTTCAATATTATAGTGGATGAGATAATGTCCATCGCAAATTTATCTTCCAACATTTAGGAATTATGGTAACATTTGATTTATGCTTTTCAGTATTTTACAAAATAAGTTTGTTCCCAACTGCAAAAGGGACTCACCATCTCGGGACATGCCAACAGCCAGGCACTTCTTAAAGCGACACTGTTGACACCGGTTCCTATTCATTCTCATTATGGAACAGTTTTCATTTTTCAGGCACTTCTTGTATTGGATATTCTGCTGAATGCTCCTTCTGAAAAATCCCTGAAAAGATGAGATGAAGGATGTTCAAGCTAAAAAGAAAAAGCTGCACCAGGTGGCCTGTAGCTGCAATTGTCCAAACCTTTAGTTTCAAACACACAGTCTGCAATGTTAGTCAGTTTGTGCTCCTTTAAGTTAAGTGCTAATGGTACAAACTACAGAGAGATACCTTAGGCTGCATAATATCACATTCTCGATACTTTTACACTCTACTCTGTTCAGTCCCTTAATGATTTTGAACACCTCTATCAAATCTCCTCTTAGCATTCTTCTATCCAAGGAAAACAGTCTCAACCTCCAACCTATCCTCATAACTGAATTTTATTTCTAGGATTCTTAGTTCAGCTCCTAATTTTACCATACAGTGTTATACTTTGATATGGATCACACAACAAAGTTCACCACAATCTATGAATTACTATGCAGTGCAGATGTTTTTGGCATGCATTCACATGGTAAGGATAGATATTTTTGCTGAGTTAAACTAAAGAATACTTCATGCATGTATCTTAGAATAAGGATGCACAAATGCAACAGAAATTGCATCTAACATGCGTGACATGCTGTAAATGTTCTAATTCATTTGAAGAGGAGGGAAAACAAACATATTTCACTGAAGCACAAGTGTGCTTCATTTAATGAAAGGAATATAAATGTTTGTCTTACTTTTTCCCCCCATTGCTAAAATCTAGCTCACCACTCATATGTTTTGGAATACAAGTTTTAGTTTCCGGAATAAAAGTTTTCAACACGGTAGCACAGTGGTTAGCACTGCTGCTTCACAGCTCCAGGGTCCCGGGTTCGATTCCCGGCTTGGGTCACTGTCTGTGTGGAGTTTGCACATTCTCCTCGTGTCTGTGTGGGTTTCCTCCGGGTGCTCCGGTTTCCTCCCACAGTCCAAAGATGTGCGGGTTAGGTTGATTGGCCAGGTTAAAAATTGCCCCTTAGACTCCTGAGATGCGTAGGTTAGAGGGATTAGCGGGTAAAATATGTGGGGGTAGGGCCTGGGTGGGATTGTGGTCGGTGCAGACTCGATGGGCCGAATGGCCTCCTTCTGCACTGTAGGGATTCTATGATTCTATAACTGTGGAAAAACGGGTGCATCTGGTTGAGAAACTGGTAAAAACAACTTTGAAAGAAATACAACTCAAGCAAGCCTGGGTTGATAGTGAAAAACCTAAAGAATTGAAGGTCTATCTCTAGTCTTGTAATGGAGTCGGGAAGTCTGGAGAAAGGGTCATAAAACTGTTCTCAATAAAATAGATTATTCATATGGGCTAACAGAATCAAAGAGTTGTGTTGAAGGTAAAATAATTTGTTTGCTATCCTGTTTGAACCATCCCAAAACATGCCACATTGCCATTGAGATAGTGACTTAAGAATGGAGCCTTGATTGGAAGGTTATTTTGTTTAATTTATGGGTGCGCTTGCTGACAGAAGCAAGGAGCTCTGTTTGGGAACAGACAGTTGAGATTCGGTCCTGTGTAGGCTGCAACTCACAGAATGGGGAGAGCTAATGGAAATGAATATTAAGTCAGTTAGGCCGACACTTACCAGCTTCATCATTCATCACGTGGTGTGCATGTGGGGCTCTCAGTTTGGATTTAATGAGGGGAAACGCAGCTGGAAGATTTGCTCGAGCTTGCAGCTAGTGAAAGAAATCTAGAGTGTTCCTCACAGAGCCTAATGGCAGGAAGCAGTCAGAGGAGTTAGCTTGGAAGTCTGTGGGAAGGCAGTTGGGCATTTGCTGGCAACCCAAAAAAGGAGCTGAGGCATCAATGATCAGGAGGCCTGTACAGAAAAATTGGAGATCCATGTAGCCAAAACCTAATGGAATGACTCTGTTGGAATCTTACCTCAGATAACTGGGACACTGGGGAGAACTAAAGTGAATTCCAGAGGGCCATGGCATACTTTTGAGTTGGTCAATTGCTGGGATTTCAGATTTCTTTTTTAAACATGAACGTCTCTAACAGGATCATAACGCCTCACTGACTGAGTGAGTGAGCTGTGACTGACAGTGTAATAAGCTTTCCCGCAGGACAGCACGGTGGCACAGTGATTAGCACTGCTGCCTCACAGCGCTAGGGATCCGGGTTCGATTCCCGGCTTGGGTCACTGACTGTGTGGAGTCTGCACATTCTCCCCGTGTCTGTGTGGGTTTCCTCCCACAGTCCAAAAATGTGCAGGTTAGGTGAATTGGCCCTGCTAAATTGCCCCTTAGGGGGACTAACTAGGGTAAATGCATGGGGATAGGGGGCCTGGGTGGGATTGCGGTCGGTGCAGACTCGATGGGCCGAGTAGCCTCCTTCTGCACTGTAGGATTCTATGCCTTCTTCTACGACTCAAAGCAAGGATTTCACAGAAAATAGATAAGATACAACAGGATAAAGTGAGCCTGGAACAACACACTCAGATCTGCCATGGTAGAAGTGCAGATTCTAAACTGTGAAAGGTGAATTTAGGACTTAAGCCAAGAAATATTTCTTTATGCAGATTGTAGTCAACAAATGGGACAAGGTTGTCAAGGCCAAGACTCTGGAACAAGTTGGTAACAGGCATTCTGGAAAACTAAAATAGGTTTGGCTGCAAGTCTATTACTGATACATACATTTACACATCAAAATAAGTACATAAACTAATGGCCCAATCATCAGCTGCTTTATCAATGACTTTCCGCTCTCACAAGGTCAGAGAAACTGAGTGGTTTGCTGATGATTGCAGTATTCAGTTCTATTTATAAAGCTCAAAAATGAAGCAACATGTGCCCACACAACTGACATCTTGGATAAGCAGCAAGTAGCATTCACAAGAGTCAGGCAATAACCACCTCCAACACGAACAGCCTAACCATCTCACCATACCATATAATATTACTGTCAGTCAGTCTCTCACCATCAATACCCTAAAGGTCACCACTGAACAGAACCAGTCACATAAATAGAGTGGCTACGACAGTAGATCAAAGGCTAGGAATTCTATAATGAGTAACTCACCTCCTGACTCCCCAAAGCCTATCCACCATCCATCTGTCTGGACGACTGCAACTCCAACAACACTCACAAAGCTTGACAACATTTAGGGCAAAGCCATCCCCTTAATTAACAGCACCTTGAGCGCGAGTATAAATACCTATCTCTTTACTCAACATCACACGATGAACGCAGTGTGTACCATCTGTAAAATGCACTTCAGCATCTCAGCAAGGCTTCTTCAGCAACAAGGGCAGCAGTTGCATGGGACCCACCATCATTTCACCCCATCTGGACTCGGGCGTCTATCATTGTTCCTCCACCTTCTCTGGGTTGAAACACCCTACTTAAGAGTGCACCCTCACTACATGGATTTCACCTTCTCAAGTGCAGCAAATGCCAGTCTTGCATTCCGAAAGCATGCATTCAAAGAAAAGGTGATTTATAGTAAATCCTCAGATCTCTCCCATCCCCAAGGAAAGAACCTACATTATGAGCCCAAGTTCTCTAACTCGGCAAAATAAATAAAACAATGTTATAACCTGCCTAATATACAGTGAGTCACACATGATTTACAATCTGGGATATGGACATTACATTAATTTTCAATTAATGAATCATGATTCTGCTACAGTATAATAATGTGAACTCGCTTTCCTCAGTCAAACAATAATGGGAGCATATAAGGAAATTTGGCATGCCAGCTACAACTCTCACCAACCTTTACAGATGCACCATAGAAAGCATTCTTTCTGGCTGTATCACAGCTTGGTATGGATCCTGCTTTGCCCAAAACCACAACAAACTACAAAAGGTCATGAATGTAGCCCAATCCATCACGCAAACCAGTCTCCCATCCATTGACTCTGTCTACACTTCCCGCTGCCTTAGCAAAGCAGCCAGCATAATTAAGGACCCCACACACCCTGGACATTCTCTCTTCCACCCTCTTCCATCGAGAAAAAGATACAAAAGTCTGAAGTCACGTACCAACCAACTCAAGAACAGCTTCTTCCCTGCTGCTGTCAGACTTTTGAATGGACTTCCCTTGCATTAAGTTGATCTTTCTCTACACCCTAGCTACGATTGTAACACTACATTCTGCACTCTTTCGTTTCCTTCTCTATGAAGGTATGCTGTGTCTGTATAGCACACAAGAAACAATATTTTTCACTGTATGTTAATATATGTGACAATAATTAATCAAATCAACATGCTGGAAAATTTTTAGATTAGTACTTTAATCAATTCCATTGATTCAAATAGTGGTCCAATAAGTATATAAGTATTGCTTGGAATATTTTATGAGTTTCTATTTCTTAAGAAATACCACATCTCATTATTTATATCAATTCACAGAGAAACTGTGCCTTACCTTGCAACCTTCACATGCATGCACACCATAATGGAATCCGGATGCCACATCTCCACAGACTTTACACAGAAGAATCATCCCATTAATTTCTAAAAGAAAACAAGGATCCAAAAGGATAACAACAGAAGCATCTTATTAGTTACAAAGTAATACTCATATTTCTCCATTGATTTTGTGATGTCAAAACAGCATAATTCAATAATTCTGTGATCATGTTATTATAAGGACGTTATCAACTCACTAGTAATGCCACTGGTACTTTTGCTCAATGGGCTTGTGTTTGGTCCATCCCCTTTAGCTGAACATGCAATCTGGATGTTGCTGGAGCCTCCTAGTTTCAATGCACAGCTATCCGCAAGCATGTCATTGGGGATGTGGTTATCGGATACAAAGCTGTTAGGTGATGATGGAACAGGAGACGAGATTGGCTGGAAACTGTTCTCCGAACTGTCACTGTGATAAGAGACAGGACTACAGCTGGAACTTGATGAACTTATATATGTAATGACACCACCTGCATTAAAACAAACAAAAAATGAAATGGAGGATAATTATAAAAGTTAAATGGACAGATCAGAAGTCCTTCACACTTTGTTCAAACTTTCTTTTTTCAAAGGGGTGTTGTGAATGTTTCCCACGTTTTATTTCTCTTCTGTTTCATTTAATCAATTTGGTCTACCCAGATCTGAAATGTTGTGCGAGGAACTGCAAGACCAGAGGGGAATCTCTTTTTCCTTGGAATCGTAGAATACTTAATCATGTAAGAATGCCATTCGGCCCTTGAAGCTAATGCTGGCTCTCTGCAAGAACAATCCAGTTAGTCTTACTCACTGCCCCAATCCTTTCCCAGGGTCCTACGTTTATTTCCCCTTCAGGTAATCCAATTCCCTTGCGAAAGACGTAGTTAAATCTGCCACCACCACTCATTCAAGCAGTACATTACAGATCACTGGCCAAGTAAAAAAAAAATTGTACTTTATGTCATCGTTGGTTCTTTTGTCAATCACCTTAATTTGTGTCGTCTAGATCTAGACTTTCCTGCAAAGGGAACAGTTTTGGTTTTTCTCTATCTCCTCTTGCTAGATTCCACATGATCTTGAACACCTCTATCAAATCTCCTCTCAAACCTCACTGCTCCAAGGAGAACATCCACAACCACTCCAGTCTATCCACATCCTTGTCTCTAGCACCATTCTAGCAAGTCTAAGGCCGTCACATCTGTCCAAAGTGTGGTGCCCAGAATTGGACACAATACTCCAATTGTGGTGTCACATATTGTGGTATTTTATCAAAATGTTTTTGAAAGTCCATATAATCCAGATCAACCATAATCCCACCATCAACTCTCTCTGTTACTTCCACAGAAAACTCAAATGGGTTAGCTAAACAATCTGCTGTTAACAGATCTATGCTGCCTTACCTTAATTAATCCACTTGTCCCAGTGACGTTAATTTTGTCCAGAATTATCATTTCTAAATGTTTCCCATTTCTAAAGTTAAACTGACTAGTCTGTAGTAGCCTGGGTTGATCTTTACATCTCCTTTTGAACATATAAAACTCCAGTATACAAGGAGATTGCAAGTTTATGGCCAGCACCACTGCAATTCCCACCCTTTCTTCCCTCATCAACCTAAAATACATCCCATCCTAACCTGGTGACTTACCTGCTTTAAGTAAAACCAGCCTTTTGAGTACACCCTCTTTATCATTTCTTATACACTCAGTATCTCAACTACCTCCTTTTCCTGTGACTTTGACAGTACTTTCTAAGATGGTGTAAGGTACTCATCAGGTACTTCGGCCCTGCCCTCTTTCACCATATACTGTTTTTGATGCTTAGTTGGATCCACACTTCCTCATATTACCCATTCACTATTTATCTGCCAACACAAGATTTTTGGATGCCCTTTATGTTAGCTGCTACTCTATTATTATACTCTCCTTTTCTCATTTCTCCCTCAGAACTTAACTCAACCTTCTTCTCACTTGTATTATCAACCTGGCATCTGTCATATATTCCCTTTTGCTGCAACATCTTACTCTCTGGGTGGAATTTCCCTGTCCCGCCCACCACAGGAATTGTAGTGGGTGGGACACGGACCACACAAAGGTGGTCCATGTTCCACGGACACAGCCGGAAAATCCCGCCCTGTATCAGCATCCAGGATGTTGTGATTTTGGTTGCCTTCCTGACTCTTTTTATGGGAACGCAATATGATTGTACCTAAACCAACTCCGATTGAAAAGCAGTCAATTGCTCAATTGCATTTTTGCCTGCCAATCTTTGGTTCCAATTTACATACAAACATGAAGCAGCAATAGGCCATTCAGCCCCTCGAGCCTGCTCTACCATTTAATAAGATCATGGCTGAATCTGATAGTAATCTCAAATCTGCATTCTGCCTATTCATGAAATTTAAAAAATACAATCACATTACTACAGAAAATAGTGCACTAGGAGAATTCATATCAGTTCACGGAAATGGCAGAGAGAGATTACCATTGTAGTTTGCGCATGTAACTCATCCCAATTGTGTATAATGGTTTAAGGATATAACATTGCTTACCAAGAATCTATCCACCCCTGCCTTTAAAATATTCAAAAACTCTGCTTCCACTACCTTTACAGGAAGAGAGTTTCAAAGACTCAATACCCTCTGAAAGAAAACATTTCACCTCATCTGTTTATTAAACAGTGTCCCCTAGTTCTAGATTGCCCACAAGAGGTTCCACCTTCTTCACATCGACCCTGTACGTTTCAATCAAGGCACCTCTTACTCTCGCCTAAACTCCAGCAGATACCAGCCGAGCCTGTCCAACCTTTCCTCATAAGACAAGCCTCCACAATCCTGGTGTTAGTCTGGTAAACATTCTCTGAACTGCTCACAATGCGTTTACATCCATCTTTAAATAAAGTGACCAATAAGGTTTACACAATACTCTAAACGCGGCCTCACTAGTGCACCAGCACAAATGAAGCATAACCTCTCTACTTTAGTATTCAATTCCCCTTTGCAATAAATGATAACAAGTAATTAGATAAGCTAATAGAAATGTTATGTCTGCGATTCATGCACCAAGGCACCCAGATCTCTCTTTTAAAACCTCTGAAGTCCATCAGAACCCAGGCACTTGCTAAACAATAACTCCCAACAATTTACTCAGTACCACTTCTCCGGAGACTGTAAATTTCCTGAGTTCCTCCCTTCCATTTCCTGCTGCTTCTGGGTTGTTGCTTATATTCTCTGATGAAAAATACCTGTTCAATTCATCTGCCTTGTTTTCCATTATCAATTCTTCAGACACATTTTCTATGGAACTAATGCTCACTTTGTTAACTCTTCTCCTTCTTTAAATATTTATTTAAAAATCTTACTATCTATTTTTATATTTAAGGCAAGTTTTCTTTCATACTCTAACCTTTCCCTCCTTATTAATCTTTTAATTATCCTTTGCTGTTCCCTACAATTCTATCCAATCTTCTGACCTGTCACCTGTCGTTACATGATTATCTGCTTTTTCTTTAAGTTTAATACCATCTTTAACCAAGGATGTCTGTTCCTTGAACTTTTTCTTACTCATTGGAAAATGCCTACTCTGAGCATTCTGAAATATCCCCTTTAATGTTTGCCACTGCATCCCTTTTGACCTATCCCTGGACCTAATTTGCTGGTTCACTTTCGACAGCTCAACTTTCACACCGTCATAACTGCCCTTATTTAAGTTTAAAAACATAGGCCGGAATTCTCCCCAAAAAATTCCAAGTTCCCAATATGAGGGAAAATGGGAGTAAATCCCGCTGTTTTTTTTTTTAAGCGCAATTTCTAGAATGAATCTCTGTGATGCAGAGTGCCCAAGTGTGATTCACTTTGGAAAGCAGAGGGCGGGGCCTATTCCTGTCCGAGAGGCCAGCAGCATAGTGCTGAGTGGGCCACTGCGCGCGCGCCGATCTGTCCCGAGCTGAGTCGGCACATGCACAGTGGCCAACCACAGCCTCCAGATCGCTGGAAGATCAGAGGTCGAATGCCCGTGTCCGCTGAAGCGTTCCCCAACAGGAAGAGAACACTCTTGCCTGGTGATTGTCGAGCGGTGTTCATTCATCCGTTGTCGCAGCGTCTCCCAGCAAGGGGGGTGGGGGGGAGCGGTGGGGGGCTGCATGCTAGCAGGCCTGGAGAATTCCATCCAAGCCCACTAATCATATAGAAATGTCAATTACCACATGACATTTCCTTCTGATTATCAGCTCCGCGCTGATTTCCGGCATGGAGCTGACGACATCAGAAATCTTTGCCTGGGAGACGCACGGAGGCCATGAGGCCTAGCGGGAAGCCTGCAAAACGGCCGTCGCTGATGTCTCCCGGACTGCTGTATTGCTCAAGCAGTGCAGCGGGCTGGGAGAATCTCCCCCATAGTTTCAGAATCACTTCTCTCTTCCTCAAACTGAGTATAAAATTCAATCAACCATAGTATGGTTTCTGCTATCTAGGGGTACCTTCACCATGAGATCCTTAATTCTTCCACTTTTATTACAGAATACCAGGTCTAGTACAGCCTGCTCTCTGGTTGGCTCCAGAACATGCTGTTCTAAGAAACTATCCTGGAAACATTCCCTGAACCTCTCATCTCGGCTATCTTTTCCAGTTTAAACGTAAACTAAAATCACCCATGATTATCGCCATGCTTTTCTGGTAAGCTTCAATTATTTCTTCCTTTATTCTCCATCCTACCATGTGGTACCTATGCAACCTCCCACAAATGACTTCTTGCCATTACCATTTATCAACTCTACCCAAACCATTTCCACACCCTGGTTTCCTCAACTTAGGTCGCACCTTAGGTCCCACTGATGCTAATACCATCATTAACTAAAAGAGCCATCTCTCATCTTTTCATCACTTCCTATCCTTCCTAAATATCCTCTACCCTTTAATATTCAGGTCCCAGGCCATGGCCTCCTGAAGCCACATCTCTGTAATGGCTATCAAATTGTACTTATTTATTTCTACGTGCATCTGTTTTGTTTCAAATGCTACATGCATTTCCAATACAGAGCTTTTAGCTTTATCTTTTTATTACCTCGGTCTCATCTGTTGATTTACTATTAAATCCTTATCCCTTCCTGTCTATTTTTCATTTCATGTAATAATACCTTCCTCTTTTGCCACTCTTTTATTTATACATCTTCCCACATCTGATCCTTGCCCCATTAGTTAGTTTAAAACCCTCTCTTACTTCCCTATTCATGCAGCTCGCAAGAACACCAATCCAGGTGTAGACTGTCCCAACGTTACAGATCCCACTTTCCTAGTACTGGTGCCAGTACCCCACTAACCAGAACCCACTTCACTCACACCAATCTTTACCTGAAAATTTTCAATTTACCTGGGCCAGATCTGCTCACAAGCCACTAAAATTGGCACTTCTCCAATTAAGTTTTTTTTATTCCAGATTGTTCCTTGTCCTTTTCCACAGCTCCTGATACTTGCTCCATTTATCACACTTCATTTCCCAGGAGCATCAAAGCCTCCTTCCTTGTTTGGCCAGAAACGTCACACACCTTGAACATGTGAGTCTAACCTCAGTGGTTGGTAAGTTGATGGAGAGGATCCTGAGAGACAGGATTTATGATCATCTAGAGAAGTTTAGTATGATCAAAAGTAGTCAGCACGGCTTTGTCAAGGGCAGGTCGTGCCTTACGAGCCTGGTTGAGTTCTTTGAAAATGTGACCAAACACATTGACGAAGGAAGAGCGGTGGATGTGGTCTATATGGACTTCAGCAAGGCGTTCGATAAGGTCCCCCATGCAAGACTTCTTGAGAAAGTGAGAGGGCATGGGATCCAAGGGGCTGTTGCCTTGTGGATCCAGAACTGGCTTGCCTGCAGAAGGCAGAGAGTGGCTGTGGAGGGGTCTTTCTCTGCATGGAGGTCAGTGACCAGTGGAGTGCCCCAGGGATCTGTTCTGGGACCCTTGCTGTTTGTCATTTTCATAAATGACCTGGATGAGGAAGTGGAGGGATGGGTTGGTAAGTTTGCTGACGACACCAAGGTAGGTGGTGTTGTGGATAGTTTGGAGGGATGTCAGAAGTTGCAGCGAGACATAGATAGAATGCAAGACTGGGCGGAGAAGTGGCAGATGGACTTCAACCCGGATAAGTGTGTAGTGATCCATTTTGGCAGATCCAATGGGATGAAGCAGCAGTATAATATGAAGGGTACCATTCTTAGCAGTGTAGAGGATCAGAAGGACCTTGGGGTCCGGGTCCATAGGACTCTTAAATCGGCCTCGCAGGTGGAGGATGCGGTCAAGAAGGCGTACGGCGTACTAGCCTTCATTAATCGAGGGATTGAGTTTAGGAGTCGGGAGATAATGCTGCAGCTTTATAGGACCCTGGTTAGACCCCACTTGGAGTACTGCGCGCAGTTCTGGTCACCTCATTACAGGAAAGATGTTGAAGCCATTGAAAGGGTGCAGAGGAGATTTACAAGGATGTTGCCTGGATTGGGGGGCATGCCTTATGAGGATAGGTTGAGGGAGCTTGGTCTCTTCTCCCTGGAGAGACGAAGGATGAGAGGTGACCTGATAGAGGTTTACAAGATGTTGAGAGGTCTGGATAGGGTAGACTCTCAGAGGCTATTTCCAAGGGCTGAAATGGTTGCTACGAGAGGACACAGGTTTAAGGTGCTGGGGGGTAGGTACAGAGGAGATGTCAGGGGTAAGTTTTTCACTCAGAGGGTGGTGGGTGAGTGGAATCGGCTGACGTCGGTGGTGGTGGAGGCAAACTCGTTGGGGTCTTTTAAGAGACTTCTGGATGAGTACATGGGATTTAATGGGATTGAGGGCTATAGATAGGCCTAGAGGTAGGGATATGATCAGCGCAACTTGTGGGCCGAAGGGCCTGTTTGTGCTGTGGCTTTCTATGTTCTATGTGCCTGTCTTTATTTCCCCCTCATTTCCACAATTTCAAAAACAGCAGAAGTATCCCAGTAAGTTCACCCATGGTTTGTTATAATTATGAGTTTCATAACATAATACTTTGGGAATGTATCCTTAAATTTAGGGTAAATGAAATGGGTCTTGTGACCCATTCTGCAGTCTGCCTGGGTGACTTGATTGAAAGGAGGCTTAGATTGCTTTACACTTGGAGACAATGATAGCAGTCTCGGAGTAGACAAAGCCCCAGAAATATGTTAGTAATATTGGGTTGTAAACAGCTATGCTGTAAATAGTTAATTTACTTCTAAGATGAAAGGGAGAGAGGATCAAATACAAAACCCTAGTTAGACCCCACTTGGAGTACTGCAAGCAGATCTGGGAACTACTGCCTCAGAAAAGCAGCCAGCATAATCAAGGATCCCGCGCACCCCGGACATTCTCTCTTCCACCTTCTTCCATCGGGAAAAAGATACAAAAGTCTGAGATCACATACCAACCGACTCAAAAACAGCTTCTTCCCTGCTGCCATCAGACTTTTAAATGGACCTACCTTGCATTAAGTTGATCTTTCTCGACACCCTAGCTATGACTGTAACACTACATTCTCCACTCTCCTTTCCTTCCCTATATACGGTATGCTTTGTCTGTATAGCGCACAAGAAACAATACTTTCCACTGTATACTAATACATGTGACAATAAATCAAATCAAAAACCTCAGAAAGGGTATGCTGGCCTTGGAGGGAGGGCAGCACAGTTTACAAGAATGATACATGGACTCCAGGAGTTTAATTATAAGAGATTTCCCAAATTAGACCCATTTTCTCTAGAATTTAGACAGCAATGGGTAATCTGATATTCAGCTTCAAGACACTAACAGGAAATGACAGGGTAGAAAAATAGATAAACTATTTCCACTGGTTGGAGATTCCAGAACTGGGGGTCATAATCTGAAAATTAGGGTCAGATTGTTCAGGAGAGATGTTAAGAAGCACTTCTATACACATTGGGTGGTAGAGGTTTGGAACTCTCTTCCACATATGGCAGTTGATGCTAGGTCAGTTGCAATCTTTAAATCTGAGATAGATAAATTTTTGTTAAGTAAAGGTATTCCCGGCTTGGGTCACTGTCTGTGTGGAGTTTGCACATTCTTCCTGTGTCTGCGTGGGTTTCCTCCGGGTGCTCCGGTTTCCTCCCACAGTCCAAAGATGTGCGGGTTAGGTTAATTGGCCATGCTAAATTGCCCCTTAGTGTCCCGGGATGCGTAGGTTAGAGGGATTAGCGGGTAAATATGTGGGGATAGGGCCTGGGTGGGATTGTGGTCGGTGCAGACTCGATGGGCCGAATGGCCTCTTTCTGCACTGTAGGGATTCTATGATTTTTTTAAAAAAAGTATTAAGGGATTTCAAATATGGAGTTTAGCCACAGATCAGTCATGATCTCATGAATGGCAGAACAGGCTCGATGGGCTAAATGGCCAACTCCTCTTCCTATGTTCTTAATTAGCCTTTCTACCTGGGTATAAGGTTACTTAGTTTCACGTTACCATGGGGAAGAGGAAGCTGTTTTTGAGATCAGGCCACAGACTTCCCTATGAATCAGTGAATATCGCAGACAACAGTTGGTTTGCTGTGGTGTGCAGCCACCCGAAGGGCAGAAGGCAGGACTTAGAGGTAGATAGTAGTGCAACTGAAGCAGAGAAAAGGCTGACTCTATTGTTCACCGGAGGATGCAGGAGGAAGTTCTCATTCTGAAGAGGCCGAGTTTGTGAGGTTTTAAAGGAGGCTGCAAGATTCGCTCTGCTTGGGCTAGAAGGGAGGAATCTCCAGTGTAACACAAACTGAAAGTTGGTTCTGCATTAAGTTTTGGGAACTCGCTGACGTAAAGCATTAGAACATAAATAGACATTACTGCAGAGCAGCAGGATGAGGAGGAGATTGAAGATTTCAGGGAGAAAGTTCAGAAAACAAGAGGAAGGCCGGGAAGAGGAAAGAGGACTGGGCAGAAAGGCGGGACAAGGGTGGAAAGTGACTCACAGAATAGAGGCTGATCTGGCTTGAAACATTATGAAACGTGATGCATTGTCATAGCTGTGGATCCCCTCAAAGCTAACTCACGAGTCACCCAGCAGTGTTGGGGTAAGTAAGCCATCTCCAAGCAGAAAATAATACAAGGCAGAAAATAACTGAATTATTACCCTCACAAAAATTACTAGGCAGTTACATAATTGGAGCACAGTGGGTAATGGTTATGTTGCTGGACTAGTATTCCAGAATAATAACGGCAGACACGAGTTTATATCCCACCATGATAGATGAATTTAAATTCAGTTAATTAAATAAATCTGCAATAAAGGGCTAGTGTCAGTAATGGCGATCACAAAAACTACCAGATGGGTCTTTAAGTGAATCCTTATCTGGTCTACTTGTGACCCCAGATCTCCAGCAACAACTTTAATTTATGCAGCATCTTGAAAGTAATAAAACATCCCAAAGCATTATAAAACAATCTATAGCATTTAACCACATGAGGAGATATTAAGGCTGAAGACCAAAAGATTGGTTAAATAGGGAGGTTTAAGGAATGTTCTAAAGGAAAAAAGCAAAGTAGAGAGTCGGAGGGGTTAATGAAGGGAATTCCTGAACTGAAGGCCAAGGCAGCTGAAGGTACAACAACCAATTGTAATGCAATTAAAATTAGGGATGCCCCAGTGGCCTAAATTAGAGGACTGTAGGTAAATTGGAGGACTGATGGGAATATGGAGATAGGGAGGGGACCAGGCTACCAAGGAATTGGAAAACAAGGATGAGAAGTTAAAAACTGAGACATCGTTTACTGGGGGAACCAGATCAGGTCAATGAGTACGAAGTGATGGGTGAACAGAGCTGGTTGTGAGTTAAGACAAGGGTACGAGTTTTGGATGACCTCATGTTCACAGGGAGTATAATGTGCAGGACGGGCATGGAATGTGTTAGAAAAATCAAGCCCTGAGAGCTAACTAACAGCAGCAAATGAAAGATGCCCATAAAGATCTAGCACTCTATGGCATGAATTTATCTCTAGCCAATCTTAATTTGACTCTGGTGCCAAGGTAAGGGGATCTACAGGCACTCAGTACGTAATGTCACCAAGTAAAGTTAGTAACCCTGGCAATCACACTGTAGAATTCTCACAGACTCCTAACTAGGAAGAAAATGCACAGACTGTCCTTCATTTCTTAATCATCTCACAGAGTGAAATATCTCTCTGGAGCATACACGAGATTAAAGGAAGAAACAAGCTTTAAAAGTATATTAAAAATTTATGGAACTTTTTTTTAATAATGGAAGAATTTGATATTCCACAAATATAAAATTAGTTTATTTTAAAGGACCAGAGAGGTTGTCCAAAAGTAATTATAACTTAATAAGCCAGTTATACTAGTTGGCACAGTGGTTAGCATTGCTGCCTCATGGCGCAGGGACCCAGGTTCAATTCCGGCCTAGGGTGACCATTTGTGTAGAGTTTGCACATTCTCCCCTCTCTAGATTAGGGGGATTAGCAGGGTAAATATGTGGGGCTATGAGGTTAGAGTCTGGGTGGGTTGCTCTACTGGAGAGTCTGTACAAACTCGTTGGACTGAATGGTCTCCTTCTGCACTGTAAGGATTCTGTGATACTCATTAACAAGGTGTAACGTTTTGGGGTGTTTAGCCAGGTTGAGGCATAAAATGGAAGTTCATGTCAAATCAAGTGATTTCTAAAATCTTCCATCTATGAGGGCTCCTGCACCCTGAAGAGAAGGGAACCACTGACAGAAACCTCTGGATACTACCAGAAGTCGTCATCAGCTTCAAAGTCGTAATGACAGCAAACACTGGCTGTTTTGCTATCATGACTATCACAAAATCTAGGTCATTATAATTTTTCATCCACTAAGGTTGTCAAAATTGATCACAGCCAACATGTACATGGTTAGATCTGCCAAAATAATATCTTCTTGAAAGTTTATTTTAAACTGTGTTCTGATCAACTATGGAAAATAATTTTAGTCTTTCATTTAAAAGTACAATATAACTTGAAACGTCACAGCAATGGATTTTGTTTTATAATTCTCATTTCAAAAATTATCCACTGTCCAATTCATAAAATTGTCCACGGTGCAGTTCTATAAATCATTCAGCTAAGTGGGATGTAAAAGGATTTAAACAGACAAAAACTTCTACAACCATTGGAGTTTGATTACAAGTCAGTACTATTCCATATTGCAATGGTCATTCAGCACTTGATTACCTCAGCACTTTACCTACTCTGCGGATGGCTTACTAACCTAAACAATATGAAAATGCATCCACTAACTGTTTGTTTGCTACACAGCAAAAGCTCTGCAGCACAACGGCTCCCCACTCACTACCTTCTAAAGGGCAATAAATGCCAGCTTCACCTGCAATGCCCACATCCCGTGAATGAATAAGAAATATATGCTGAAGGAGATCAGCTTCAATAAGACTATGCAGAAAACCACAGCAATGAATCCCATAAACTAGGGAGTAGAATTGGGCCAAAATGTTTCTAAAGTTTGTTTCAAATCTAAGTTTGATGGCATACGAGTCAACATTGTTGATTTTAAAGTGCCTACTTTATTTAAGGCGCATGTGTACGTGAGGTTATCAACCAATCTCTTTGACAACTGATAGCTGGTGTTCTCTGCTGGTTGCGGGACAGGGTTTGTTCTCTGCTTTATATTCACAAAATCTACAGTGCAGAAGGCTGCCATATGGCCCATCAAGCCTGCACCGACAAACATCTCACCCAGGTCTGAGAGGCAGCAGTGCTAACCACTGTGCCACCATGCCACCCCATTGTTTAACGTTGTCAGAGTGGAGGAAGGGTCTGTCTCCGACGAGGTGCGAGGCCCTGTTGAGCTGACAGAAACCTCAGCCCCACCCCCCCTCACACAGCCCACCTTTCAATCCTGAAATAAAATGGCTTGCACCTTATTTTTAAATAAATTAGAATAAGTTTCCTTCACTCCAAACTCTCTCCCTCTCCTCTGCTGGTTATGGGACAGAGTTTGTTCTCTGCTGGTTGTGGTAGAGGATCTGTTTGCGGGGCAGGGTCTGTCCCCTTCTGGTTTGCGTGGCAGGGCCTGTCCCCTTCTGGTTTGCGTGGCAGGGCCTGTCCCCTGCTGGTTTGCGGGGCAGGGTCTGTTTGCGGGGCAGGGCCTGTCCCCTGCTGGTTTGCGGGGCAGGGTCTGTTTATGGGGCAGGGTCTGCCCCCTGCTGGTTTGCGGGGCAGGATCTGTTTACGGGGCAGGACCTGTCCCCTGCTTGTTTGCGGGGCAGAGTCTGTCCCCTGCTGGTTTGCGGGCAGGGTCTGTTTGCGGGGCAGGGTCTGTCCCCTGCTGGTTTGCGGGGCAGGGTCTGTCCCCTGCTGGTTTGCGGGGCAGGGTCTGTTTATGGGGCAGGGTCTGTCCCCTGCTGGTTGGCAGGCAGGATCTGTTTACGGGGCAGGATCTGTCCCCTGCTGGTTGGCGGGCAGGGTCTGTTTGCGGGGCAGGGTCTGTCCCCTGCTGGTTTGCGGGGCAGGGTCTGTTTCCTGCTGGTGGTGGTGGTACAGGGTCTGTCCCCTGCTGGTTTGCGGGGCAGGGTCTGTTTACAGGGCAGGGTCTGTCCCCTGCTGGTTTGCGGGGCAGGATCTGTTTACGGGGCAGGGTCTGTTCCCTGCTGGTGGTGGTGGTACAGGGTCTGTTCCCTGCTGGTTTCCGGGCAGGGTCTGTTCCCTGCTGGTGGTGGTGGTACAGGGTCTGTCCCCTGCTGGTTTGCGGGGCAGGATCTGTTTACGGGGCAGGGTCTGTCCCCTGCTGGTGGTGGTGGTACAGGGTGCCTGTCCCCTGCTGGTGGTGGTGGTACAGGGTGCCTGTCCCCTGCTGGTGGTGGTGGTACAGGGTGCCTGTCCCCTGCTGGTGGTGGTGGTACAGGGTGCCTGTCCCCTGCTGGTGGTGGTGGTACAGGGTGCCTGTCCCCTGCTGGTGGTGGTGGTACAGGGTGCCTGTCCCCTGCTGGTGGTGGTGGTACAGGGTGCCTGTCCCCTGCTGGTGGTGGTGGTACAGGGTGCCTGTCCCCTGCTGGTGGTGGTGGTACAGGGTGCCTGTCCCCTGCTGGTGGTGGTGGTACAGGGTGCCTGTCCCCTGCTGGTGGTGGTGGTACAGGGTGCCTGTCCCCTGCTGGTGGTGGTGGTACAAGGTGCCTGTCCCCTGCTGGTGGTGGTGGTACAGGGTGCCTGTCCCCTGCTGGTGGTGGTGGTACAGGGTGCCTGTCCCCTGCTGGTGGTGGTGGTACAGGGTGCCTGTCCCCTGCTGGTGGTGGTGGTACAGGGTGCCTGTCCCCTGCTGGTGGTGGTGGTACAGGGTGCCTGTCCCCTGCTGGTGGTGGTGGTACAGGGTGCCTGTCCCCTGCTGGTGGTGGTGGTACAGGGTGCCTGTCCCCTGCTGGTTTGCGGGGCAGGGGGCCTGTCCCCTGCTGGTTTGCGGGGCAGGGGGCCTGTCCCCTGCTGGTTTGCGGGGCAGGGGGCCTGTCCCCTGCTGGTTTGCGGGGCAGGGGGCCTGTCCCCTGCTGGTTTGCGGGGCAGGGGGCCTGTCCCCTGCTGGTATGCGGGGCAGGGGGCCTGTCCCCTGCTGGTTTGCGGGGCAGGGGGCCTGTCCCCTGCTGGTTTGCGGGGCAGGGGGCCTGTCCCCTGCTGGTTTGCGGGGCAGGGGGCCTGTCCCCTGCTGGTTTGCGGGGCAGGGGGCCTGTCCCCTGCTGGTTTGCGGGGCAGGGGGCCTGTCCCCTGCTGGTTTGCGGGGCAGGGGGCCTGTCCCCTGCTGGTATGCGGGGCAGGGGGCCTGTCCCCTGCTGGTTTGCGGGGCAGGGGGCCTGTCCCCTGCTGGTTTGCGGGGCAGGGGGCCTGTCCCCTGCTGGTTTGCGGGGCAGGGGGCCTGTCCCCTGCTGGTTTGCGGGGCAGGAGGCCTGTCCCCTGCTGGTTTGCGGGGCAGGGGGCCTGTCCCCTGCTGGTTTGCGGGGCAGGGGGCCTGTCCCCTGCTGGTTTGCGGGGCAGGGGGCCTGTCCCCTGCTGGTTTGCGGGGCAGGGGGCCTGTCCCCTGCTGGTTTGCGGGGCAGGGGGCCTGTCCCCTGCTGGTTTGCGGGGCAGGGGGCCTGTCCCCTGCTGGTTTGCGGGGCAGGGGGCCTGTCCCCTGCTGGTATGCGGGGCAGGGGGCCTGTCCCCTGCTGGTTTGCGGGGCAGGGGGCCTGTCCCCTGCTGGTTTGCGGGGCCGGGGGCCTGTCCCCTGCTGGTTTGCGGGGCAGGGGGCCTGTCCCCTGCTGGTTTGCGGGGCAGGGGGCCTGTCCCCTGCTGGTTTGCGGGGCAGGGGGCCTGTCCCCTGCTGGTTTGCGGGGCAGGATCTGTTTACGGGGCAGGGTTTGTTCCCTGCTGGTGGTGGTGGTGGTACAGGGTCTGTCCCCTGCTGGTTTGCGGGGCACGGTCTGTTTGCTACACTCTTTGCTACATTTGTTTCCTTTCCCAGGCGGCGCTTGTTGCCATTCGGCAGGAGGGAGGGACACGTGCTCCGGGGAGGCTGCAGCCTCGCGGCAGAATCTGGGTCACACAAACACGGGGCTGCTCCGGGTCACGTGCGGCCGCCGCGAGCTCCGGGAGGATGTTCCATTGTGATTGTGACGTCAGGCGGGCCGCGCTCAGCCAATGTCGGGCCGCGCTCGGGCAGCGTAAACACAAGGCGCACGTGGGGCAGCAGAGCAGGTCCATGTGAGCAGCTGCAGGACTGGAGCAGCCCGGAAGGGGCCAACACTCACCTTCTGGGGGGGGGGGGGATGGGGATAGCATTTAAAAAACTGACTTATTTTGCAAACGGCTTCCAAAATGAAACCAAATCTTACCGAGTCAAAAATAAATATTCTTAAACCTCTCCCAATTTCCACATGCAGTGAATCCGAGCTATTTGCAAAAACCTCCAGTGACTCCTCTTCAACTGATGATCCAGCACCCTTTTTTTATTAAAAAGCATTTTTGAAATTAGTATTTTGCAAACGGCTGAAATGAAATAAAATATCCCACAGGCTCAAAAAATAAACATTTCTTAACGCCCCTCAATGTCCAGCCCCGCGGTGAATTCCAGCTACTCGCCCGCAAAAAAACCCTCCAGTAACAACTTCTCCCAACTGACGATCCAGCACCTCTTTATTTTAGCAATTTTTCGAATTTAGATTCTGAACGGAGCAAACCGAAACACCCGCTTCATCCATTTTTTTAAAAAATAACTGTGTTTTGGGTTTATTGGAACCGCGTCCGCGGTGGGGAGGCGAGGGAAAACACAATGCAGAAAAATAAATATCTTACCTGCACCGTTGCCATCCATCGCATCAGCAACTGGAAACCTTCCGCTTTCCGCGAGTAATCTTACTAACAGGTTCCCTTCGAAACAAAAGATTTGTTCCCGAGCCCCCACTTTTCGGTCGCGATGTCTCCCCGTTTCTCAATCCCCATATGTGTCGCTGTGGGTGACTTTCTGAATCTTCTCTCAGTGTATTATATTCACACTGAGTGAGGTGCAGTGCCTTTCCGGCTGGTACTTCAATCCGGACTCATGTAGCAATGACTCAGTGTCTCACTGCTTTGCTGCTACAGTTTCCCACGTGACCCGCTCTGTATTAGCCCCGCCCCCTCTGCTTGTCTCTCCCTTTGCCCCAGTGACACACTTTCCAAAACAAGTCCATACTCAGCCAGGCTGCAGGCTCCTTTCAAACAAAAACAAGGAACTCAGGGGGACCCAGGAAGCTTTTTAAACCCACCTAAATAATCTGCTGACAGTCCAATCGAAGTCCTCACTGATTTTTGAATTGTCCCTCTCTCTCTTATATCTCAACACTTCCTGGTACCACCCTCACAAATGTTGGGTCAGGCAGAGCTGCCAATTCAAAAGCTCACCAAAGCTATTTTTCCCTGCTGCTACATTTTACATCATAGATGTAGGGATCAATCCAAGGCAGCTGGAAAATAATAGCCACCAGCTTCAGGATTTTTTCAAACCGATATGCATCACTGAGTTATGAATATATGAAGCGATATAAAGTTTATTTGTTTATTAGTCACAAGTAAGGCTTACATTAACACTGCAATGAAGTTACTGTGAAATTTCCCTAGTCGCCACACTCCGTCGCCTGTTTGGGTCAATACACCTAACCAGCATGTCTTTCAGACTGTGGGAGGAAACCGGAGCGCCCGGAGGAAACTCACGCAGACACGGGGAGAATGTGTAAACTTCGCACAGTGACCAAAGCCTGGAATCGACCCAGATCCCTGGCGCTGTGAGGCAGCAGTGCTAACCACCGTGCCGCCCCTGAGGTTGTGGAAATTTGATTGAAGTTGATACTAAGTATTTGGTGTTTGTAGCAATATCTGGAATGTTATTCTTCGATAGATCATGATTATATTTTGTATATAATTCAGTTTTTGTCTGAACTGTTTAGATTGGTCAGTTGAAGGCATGTTTTGGTGGGTATATTTGATGGGCAGCACTTGGTACACACAAAAACATATGAACGCGTTTTGTTTTCTGATTGGGTCAGGGATTACAAATTTGTAAAATGTTGTTTTCAGGAAAGTGGTTGCAAACAGCAATTATTTTAAAATCCAATTCCATTTATTAAATTAAACTTTGAGATATATGAGCTTTGTCCAGATAAGCTGCTAACAGTTGATGCAGTGAGGTTAGAGGCTGTTGTTGGTGGAGAAATAAGATAGGGGGAGGGAATGGTCAGTCTAGGTGGCAAATCTCTCTTTTTGGGGTACAATCAGACAAGTTACCAACTCTCTTATTCTCCCCAGAGTACAACCAAGTACAGCCAATTCTTTCCCACACCTAGGGATATGATCAGACGAGGTGCCGACTCTCTCTCCACGGTGCACTGGAGATGGCAGGGGATGGCATGTAGCAGGTGGGGTTGGCTTGGGAGGTGAGGGAACAGCATGAGAGTGTGGCACAAGAGATGGAAATGGGGGATGGGGACAAAGGTGGAGACATGAAAAGAATTGGCATGGGGATGGCATGAGAGGGATGGCATGGTAAGAATCGAACAGCAAGAGAGCAAGGAATGGCGTGGGACGACTGGATGTGAAATGGAATTGATTAAGTGTGGCAAACTGGCAGGGACTATTATATGATAAAGTCTTTCGCCAGCGGGCTGTGTTTACTTTCAGATTGGCACATAAACAGAATCACAATACCAAGAGTGTTGAAGTGGAAACAGTGAACTTTAATACAGCCATGAAAAATAACAGTACAAAGCAATGAAATTAAATGGTCATGCCTATGCGAAAACCCAGGCTCCCAGCTATCAGCAGGCAATGATTTATGGTGACATAACCTCTTTCTTTCTCATCTGTATATCACCTTTCCATCTTGTGCTACTAACAGTGCTAAAGAGAAACAACTGAAATGAAGATCTGTAAACAACATCCTTGTATCAAAATGCACTCACAAATCAACATATGTGGCCAAAGAATGCAACATGTAAACATAAGAAATAAAAATATATTTGCAAAAGGCAGTCCAAAAACATGCATAGGAATTACAACAAATTGTGTGCATACTGGGCACACAAACACATTTCATAGGGTTGAACTGCAGCAACAACTCTCGGATAGATAGAAAATGTGCTGAAATGTATAAATGTTCCTGTAACTTCATAATTAAGGGACCATAAGAGGAGTTAAGGATTGCAAGCCTGTGAGTGTTGGGAGGTGGAGGATGTTGGTGAACCTGCCAGATTGAGCACAGATGTGTACTCCGCATGCACAAAATTGAAGGGGAAATGGCGTCCCAACAACGCACAACCCAGGAGATGGGCAATTACCTCTATTACAAAGTGATACCGTAAAATCTGTGTTGGCCACTCTGGGTTGGTCGCGCACATCAAGTTTCTAGATCGCGCATATCGACACAGACATCAAGTTTCTAGATCGCGCATATCGACACAGACATCAAGTTTCTATTCTTACTTGGTCACTCTAGTCAACCATCTTATAGCCACTGAGGCCGATTCGGGTGGCACGGTAGCACAGTGGTTAGCACTGCTGCTTCACAGCTCCAGGGACCTGGGTTCGAATCCCGGCTCGGGTCACTGTCTGTGTGGATTTTGCACATTCTCCCTGTGTCTGCGTGGGTTTTCTCCGGGTGCTCCGGTATCCTCCCACAGTCCAAAGATGTGCGGGCTAGGTTGATTGGCCATTCTAAATCGCTCCTTAGTGTCCCGGGATACATAGGTTAGAGGGGTTAGTGGGTAAATATGTAGGGAAATGGGGATAGGGCCTGGGTGGGATTGTGGTTGGTGCAGACTTGATGGGCCGAATGGCCTCTTTCTGCACTGTAGGATTCTATGATCTAAGTGCCAGCATCAGTCCAGAAGTATGAAATCTGCTAGATAGTCTGGTGGTGGTGGTGGATGGGTGGGTGATAATGGAGTGACTTAAAACAGGCATAAAAGGAAAATAGCTAATGATTCACATAGACAGCTGGCTAGATGTGTCAAAACTCAGGAACCTGGGCTTGGAGCTACAGGACTGGAGTAGGTGATAAAAACTGGAGCCCTGAATCAGTTATCAGTGTCTCTACATTGGTGAACATCTGAATCTGAGGTCTGGTCCATGAAGGGACAGACATAGCAAGGGGGTCCTCACATCAGGTGCATTGTGGCTTTCAATGTCCAAAGGGATGGTCACAGATCCACACCTTGACAGAGGTGTGCTAGTGACTGACTGTGGAAAGATAGTTAGTGACATGAGGACCAACAGGAAATTCTCCCGTGAGTAGTTTCTTCAAGGCCTGCACACAAGGTTTGCTGTCTGTGATGACAAGGACGATGTTTGGACTGCACAATATATGGGCTGGAGTGCTTGATGGAAGCTGCAATGGATAGAGCTTCAAGTTCACCAGGCAACCAGATGATTTGATGACTATGCAGTTTGGCACTGAAAAAAATGTCAAATTTGGGCCTGTTGCCATGGGTCACATACAGGGTTCATTCTTAACAACACCACCTGTGAGCATGAAGAGAGGATGGCCACATGGCATGAAGGTTAGTGTGCAAGGTGCCCAAGGATAGTCATAGTCTTGGAGCAAATTACTGTTTTAGGGGAAGATAGAACAGAGCATGTGGTACATGTTGTGAAGACATTTTCAGGACTGTTACCACCACAGTAGAAGTCATCTACATGTCTGATGACTATGCGTTCCAATAGAAAGTCAGCTAGGACACGGCACATCAATTCCTTAAGGGTGGTTTCAGATCCAGGCATGTCCATATCAGCTTGAGTCTATACATGAACACCTTTGCAAAGTGTGATTGTCCCACTGTTCTCCATAGAAGATCATGTTAATGGAACCTGGGAAAAGCATTGGTTAGATCTGTTGAAATGATGGATTTCCACTGGGTAATCCTGTGTAAAGTTGAGTCAACATCTGGCATGAGTGATGGCTGAGGTTTAATGTCATACCCAACATCAGCAAATTCTGTGACAAGTCAATAACCCCCATTTGACTTCTTCACAAGAAATGTTGGTTAATGTGCTCCATCGTAATCTGCACATCTTCAGGATCAGCAAAGACTCCATGGCTTTCAATAGCATTAAATTTTCATTGCAACTCAACGAGTTTATCTCTGGCATACTGGATAAGGCAACTCTTTCAAGGTGGATGTTGTATGGATCCTATGTTGACACTAACTTTGAAGGGTCCTGCTTTGACACTGTAACCTGGAAATGCTGGATTAAAGACATCATCATACTCCAGAAGGAAAGCGTTTAACTGAGAATGTGTGTGTTGAGACAGGATGTGATCGGATCCTCAAGAACAGATTTGGAAAACAGTTGATAGTGTTTACATTTTGCTGCTTGGTTGTGGCTGTGTCATGTTGTCCTGAGAAGATTGAGAATCTTGGTTGCTGGGGTGAATCAGGTTGTATCTGAGCAAAATGTTCATTGTGAGGTAGGACTTGTGGTTCAAGGGAGAACTTCACAATGTTAATCTTGTCATCAACACTAGTAAAAATATATGGTAGAGGCCAAGTTTTTGGGTGACTTGTTACACTTTGGTCCTAAAGGAAGAGAAGGAAGTTCAACTGCAAATACCGTGAGGTCCACATGATCATCAGGTAGCATCGTCTTGATGAAATGTCCCAGCCAGGTTGTTGTTAACCTTAAGGGAGCACAAGTACATGGGTTTGTCTCACACTGCATGGGCAAAAAAAAAGAATGAGATTCATAAATATAGATCATGGAGTCAACAACTAGCACTAGGTATTTGGTCAATTGAATTGATACATCATTGGTTTCCATAGATGGAGTGCCTCAACATCAAGATTCTCCATGACCACGCCTTCAAAGATTATGATTGTCCATGGACAGAGGGAAGCTTGTTTCATGAACCACATGTAAAAGTGACAAACCATCAGCCTGGGGAGTAGACTGGGATGAACTCTTCACTGGGACATCAAGTCTCATAGATGTAGAAACATGGATTGTGTTGCTAGTGACTTCACTGTCAAGTGATTGTGCGAATAGCATGGTGCTGGAAGCATGTGTCTCGGTAACATGAATCTTGGATCTGTACACAGAGTGCAGCTGATTCCAACAAGACATCAACAGGTGCCATGTTTCATTCGTCTAAACAAATTTCCATGCTCCTATTATTATAATCATCACCAAAGATGGCAGCTTTCTTACAAGCTTTAGTCATGTTTTAGCAGTCTTGATCTGACAGGAAATTACATTTGCTGAGAAAATGCTTATATGGCCTGTAAACGCTAGGTATTATTTGAACTTAAATTCTAATTATGTTCATTTGAGGCTTTAACTATTTAGGCACCAGATTACAGCTTGGTGAAGCAACTCAGGAAATCTTTAATAAGTCGTAAATACCTACTAAAGATAGGGCAGGACTTGACTAGCGAACCACAGCTCCTGCTTTCCAGTTCGACCTTGGGTGCAGCTTGACACTTGACCTCTTTTCGCTCTCTGTAACTTCTGCTTCTCTCTGGACAGCAGTCACTTGCTGCACAACTTGCTCAATGAAAGCTTCCGCTTATTAACTTATTCTAAGACATAATCCACAGCGTGATCAATGATATTAGTGCATTTTAATTGGCCTAAATAAAACAAAGATAAGTCTTAAATGGCTTAAGTGATCAATCTCTGTGCTTGGTCTAGATGGGCATGATCAGTTTCTAATTGGTTTCTCAAGGATGATGATCATCCATTGATATAATTCCCCATAGTCTCCTGACTGGCCCTTTAAGATGTCAAGTAGTTGTGGGACCCCCCACCCCACCCCACCCCACCCCCCACCTACACTCCCCTCCCCTCCTCTCAGCCTTCTCATTAAAATTTGTTTCTGTTACTTCCTGCTAAAATACAAGAATGTTTTGATATCTCCCTTGCCCATTTGTCCAGGATGGGGTAAATATGCTGTCATGTGCCCATGATTGATATCTTGAGCTCATTGTCTCACCTCATTTAATTGGTATTAAATCAGACCCCTATCATTGATTCTATGTTTTGTAGATTATTTGAAGGTTGCTGTTACTTCTCGGAATGACTTACTTTTAAAACAAGGGATAGAATGGTAAAGTTGCTTATAATCTTAAAACTAATAAAGAGGTTTACAGAGTATCAATATGAAATATATAATGTTATGTATAAAATATAAGTGAGAATAGCTTTCATGTCTGCTTTTACTTGAGATAAGAGAGCATGCAATGTCTAAGAACACTAGTAAAAATATATGGTAGAGGCCAAGTTTTTGGGTGACTTGTTACACTTTGGTCCTAAAGGAAGAGAAGGAAGTTCAACTGCAAATACCGTGAGGTCCACATGATCATCAGGTAGCATCGTCTTGATGAAATGTCCCAGCCAGGTTGTTGTTAACCTTTCATTGGATGTCTAACTGATGAATAGGACTTGATTAATACAGACACATATCAATGTGTTTTTGCTGAGACAACTGCTTTGCTATAGTACTTTTTGTTGTATCTGTTGTACCTGTGAAATGTCAATTAAACTTATAGAATAGTTTTGTAAACTTACAAAGTTACAGAAACTACACAAAGTCTATATAAAATACGTATCAGTGCTTGAAAGTGATTGGTGTGCTAAACATAGCAGCATACATTCAATTAATATATATTAAATTTTTTTAAACTACAGAGTTACAGAACTTGTGCTCCAGTGAGAGTGACATGTCCTCGTTGTTGTCAAGAGGTAGACTGTAATGACTGAGCCCACCTTTCTGCAAGAGATTATCTTTAAATTGGCATCAGACACTGCTACAGAACCTCATGCCTTTCATGTGATTGCAATCTGAAACAGCCAGGTCTAAGAGGGGGGCACCCATGACCTAGAAACTACAATGTAGATGATGGTGTGCCATATTGAAGCGAGAGATGTAGATGCTTTAACTATGAAATTGTGTGATATAATTAGGCAGTGATTCATTATCAACCCTAGTATCAGGTCCACTAAGTTCACTTTTTGTTGGGCAATGAGTCCTGCAGATGTCCCTTCACCATCTGTGTTTCTAAATCATGGCGAGGGGTAACCTTGGCTCTCTTCTTCCAGGTGAAACAACCAATGGAAAAATGCGAAAGGTTAGTAACAAGCATCAAAGTTAGGTTCTGACACCAATATTCAAATGAAAAGACTGTCTCAATCTTTCCTAAGCACTACTGCTCTGGTCCCCGATGCGTGGCTGCCATAACTTCCACCGTTACTATACTGTAATATAGAGGTCAATATCCACCAATAGGTTCCAACTAACCTTACCAATTCATTTTGAAGAGGGCTGTGAAAATGTTTCGACGCTGCCACCAGTGGGCAGCATTTACTTTCAGATTGGCACATAGGGTGGCATGGTGGCGCAGTGGTTAGCACTGCTGCCTCCAGCTCCAGGGACCTGGGTTCAATTCTGGCCTTGGGTGACTGTGTGGAGTTTGCACGTTCTTCCCATTTCTGCATGGGTTTCCTCTGGGTGATCTGGTTTCCTCCCACAGTCCAAAGATGTGCAGCTTAGGTGGATTGGCCATGGTAAATTACCCTTACTGTCCCAAGATGTGTAGGTTATGGGGATTAGTGGGGTAAATGCGTAGGGTTATGGGGGTTAGGAAGTGGGGAGAGAGCTTGGGTAAGATGCTCTATCGGAGAGTTGGTGCAGACTCAAAGGGCCAAATGGTCATTTCTGCACTGTAAGGATTCTATGATATAATTTTATCATATGATACATAGGTTCACAATACCAACAATGTTGAGGTAGAAACATTGAACTTTAATACAGGCACAGCCAAAAAACGCAATGGTATAAAGCAATGAAACAAGACGGTCATGCCCATGAATGAACCCAACTACCAGTCACTAGAGTGTGATAACATATAGTGGCATTTGGTGAATGAATAGCCAGAAATCCTGTCTTTAAAGTATTGTTGCAATAAAGACACTGAATGGGATTTCCTGGCTCCTTTGCAGTGTGTTTTCCGTGATGGAAGGTAATGGTAAACCATCATTGACAAAAGCTGCCTAGAAAATAGGATGATGCATCAGCAGACAATGAGCCTTTGGGGCAGCATACACACGAAATGCCTAATGCAGATATACATGATTAATTCATGGTCTCAGCAGGACTCTCACACCAGAGTTTTTTGTTGCAAAACAAGGAGAAACTCATTCCCCCCAATTATCCCTGCTCCAGTTTTCCTTCTGGCACAGCTATAATTTTCTCTCTTTCAGCTTGGCGAGATCGTCACTCCATTCAGTACTTTCCCATAGAAAAACAGCTGCAAAAACAAATTCAGAATGAGGGAGGGACTGAGACTTCATCCTCCTGCTCTCTACTAGAGCAATTTACACACCCCATGTTATTCTGATAATTGTCGTGTTCACTTTTCTAATTTATTTGCAAAATGTGCATGAACTAAAATTAATCCAAAGGCTTAAAATGTTCTCCAAATAATAGTCACTCAATGTTATTTTTTGAAGTTTATTTTTAAGTACCTGTAATCCAATGTCAGAGCCATTTGTTTAGTGACTGCAAGAATGATCCAAGTGCCATTTACTTCACTGAGTTTGGAGATTTTAATTACTTTTTGTGGATCATGTTCTGCAATTCCATTATTTTTCCTAAGAACTGCAAAATAATGGTTTTGTGACTGATGCATTGGCATTTGAAATTGAAATCTCAAAATAAGAAACCACAAATAAACAATATTGGCCATTTGATATCACAGAATAATAGCATCACAGAATTGTTACGGTGCAGAAGGAGGCCATTTGGCCCATTGTGTCCGCACCGGCTCTCCAAATGAGCACCATGGCTTGGAGCCATTCCCCTGCCTTTTCCCCATATCCCTGCACATTGCTTCTATTCAAGTAATCATCTAATGCCCTCTTGAATGCCTCAATTGAACCTGCCTCCACCACATTTACATGCAGTGCATTCCAGACGCAAACCACTCATTGTGTGAAAAAGTATTTTCTCACATCACATTTGCTTCTTTTGTAAATCACTTGAAATCCATGCCTTCTCATCCTTGATCATAGAAACAATACAGTGCAGAAGGAAGTCATTCGGCCTATCGAGTCTGCACAGACAACAATCCCACCTCGTCGCTATCCCCATAACCCCACATATTTACCCCACTAATCCCTCTAAACTATGCATCTAAGGGGCAATTTAGTATGGCCATTACACCTCACCCACGCATCTTTGGACTGTGAGAGGAAACCGGAGCACCCGAAGGAAACCCACACAGACACTGGGAGAAGGTGCAAACTCCACACAGACATTGACCTAAGCGGGAATCAAACTCAGGTCCCTGGAGCTATGAAGCAGCAGTGCTAACCACTGTCACCGTGCCGCCCCTCCTTTTACAAGCAGGAACAGTTTCTCCCTATCTACCCTGTCCAGGCCTTCATGATTTTGAACATCTCTTAGTTTCCTTCTCTCCAAGGAGAACAATCCCAACATCTCCAATCTATCCTCATAACTGAAGTTTCTCATCCCTGGAACCATTCTCATAAATCTCTTTTGTACTCTCTCCAATGCGTTCAGAAGCTTCCTATAGTGTGGCACCCAGAATTGTGCACAATATTCCAGCTGATATATAACTAATGTCTTGTATAAGTTCAGCATAACTTCCTTGCTGTTGTACTCCCTGCCCCTATTAATAAAGCCCATTTTATATGGTTTATTAATTGCTCTCCCCATCTGTCCTGCCTTCAATGATTTATGCACATATACACACACAAGTCCCTCTGCTCCTGCACCCCTTTAAGAATTTTGCCCCTTATTTTATATTGTTCATTCCCACCAAAGTGCACCACTTCTCCACGTTGAATTTCATCTGCCACCTATCTGCCCACTTGTATATGTCCTTTTGATGTTCTACACTGTCCTCTTTGCAATTTACAATACTTTCAAGTTTTGTGCCATCTGCAAACTTTGAAATTGTCCCCTGCACACCAAGATCTAGATCACTAATATACATCAGGAAAAGCAAGAGTCCCAGTATCGACCCAGGGATCTCAATACAAACCTTCCTCCAACCTGAAAAATATCTATTGGCCATTGCTCTCTACTTCCTATTATTCAGCCAATTTGTATCCACATTGTTACAAATTTAATTCCATGAGCTATGACCTTTCTCACATGTCTATTGTGTGGCACTGTACCTAATGTCTTCTGAAAGTCCTTGTACACAACATCATTACCCTCATCGACCCTTTCTGTTACCTCCTCAAAAATCTCCAGCAAGTTAGTTAAACATGATTTCCCCTTTAGAAATCCATGCTGGCTCTTCATAATCAACCCACATTTTTCCATGTGACTTCTAATTCCATCCCGAATAATTGTTTCTCGAAGTTTGCCCACTACTGATGTTAAACTGACTGGTCTGTAGCTGGGGCTATGCTTCCAACTCTTTTTGAACAAGGGCTTAACATTTGCAACTTCCCAGTCCCCTGGCACCTCCCTGAGTCTCAAGAAGACGGGAAGATTATGGACAGCACCCCTGCAATTTCCATTTTCACTTCCTTCAATTACCTTGAATGCATCTTACCCAGTCCTGGTGCCTTGTCAACTTTCAATACTGCTGGTCCATTCAACACTTCATCCTTATCAATTTTGAACCCTTCTCGGGACAAAGTTTCCTTCTTTGTCACCATGTCCTGGGTAGCAGCTACCTCCTTGGTAAAGATAGATGCAAAGTATTCATTTAGTACCTCAGCCATGCCCCCTGTCCTCATGTGAAAATTCCCTTTTAGGTCCCTAATCAGTCCTACTCCTTTTACCACCTTTTGACTATTTATGTGGCTACAGAAGACTTTGGAATTCCCCTTTATGTTCGCTGCCAGACTTATCTCATAATCCTTCTTCACTTCCCTAATGTGCTTTTTCACCTCCCCTCTGAACATTCCATATTCCTCTTGGTTCTCGACTGTAATTTCTACCTGATACCTGTCATAAGCACATTTTTTCTTCCTTATCTTAATTTTTATCTCCTTTTTCATCCAGGAAGCTCTGGGTTTGTTTGCTCAACCTTTCCCTTTAAGGGATTATACCTTGACTGTGTCGGGGTCATTTCTGTTTCCAAGGTAGCCCATTATTCAGCTACAGGTTTGCCCACAAACCTTTCATTCCAGTCTAACTGGTCGAGCTCCATTCGTGCCCCATTGAAGTCAGCTCTCCCCTAGTTAATCATTTTCACTCTAGATTGCCTATTTTCCTTTTCTACCATCATCGTAAACCTTACAATAGAATGCTCACTGTCTCCTAAATGTTCCCCCACTTACACTTGATCTACTTGGCCTAACTCATTTCCAAGAATCTGGTCCACGTTGTTGGGCTGGACATGTACTGCTGCAGAAAAGTTTCCTAAACACAATCTAGGAACTATTGTCCCTCTCCATCCTTTACACTACCACTTGTCCCAGCTTACATCTGGGTAATTAAAGTCCCCCATTAAAACTACTCTATAATATTTGCATCTCTCTGTAATATCTCTGCAGATTTGATCTTCTACATCCTGTTCACTAGCTGGTGGTCCATCGACTGGACCAAGCAGAAGTGAGTCTCACTTCTGTTGTCGGCAAGATGTTGGAAAAAATTATAAGGGATAGGATTTATAGTTATTTGGAGAGTAATGAATTGATAGGTGATAGTCAGCATGGTTTTGTGGCAGGTAGGTCGTGCCTTACTAACCTTATTGAGTTTTTTGAGAAAGTGACCAAGGAGGTGGATGGGGGCAAGGCAGTGGACGTGGTATATATGGATTTTAGTAAGGCGTTTGATAAGGTTCACCATGGTAGGCTTCTGCAGAAAATGCAGATGTATGGGATTGGGGGTGATCTAGGAAATTGGATCAGGAATTGGCTAGCGGATAGGAAACAGAGGGTGGTGGTTGATAGTAAATATTCATCATGGAGTGCGGTTACAAGTGGTGTACCTCAGGGATCTGTTTTGGGGCCACTGCTGTTTGTAATATTTATTAATGATCTGGATGAGGGTATAGTTGGGTGGATTAGCAAATTTGCTGATGACACCAAAGTCGGTGGTGTGGTAGACAGTGAGGAAGGGTGTCGTAGTTTGCAGGAAGACTTAGACAGGTTGCAAAGTTGGGCCGAGAGGTGGCGGATGGAGTTTAATGCGGAGAAGTGTGAGGTAATTCACTTTGGTAGGAATAACAGATGTGTTGAGTATAGGGCTAACGGGAGGACTTTGAATAGTGTGGAGGAGCAGAGGGATCTAGGTGTATGTGTGCATAGATCCCTGAAAGTTGGGAATCAAGTAGATAAGGTTGTTAAGAAGGCATATGGTGTCTTGGCGTTTATTGGTAGGGGGATTGAATTTAGGAGTCGTAGCGTTATGTTGCAACTGTACACAACTCTGGTGCGGCCGCACTTGGAGTACTGTGTGCAGTTCTGGTCCCCACATTACAGGAAGGATGTGGAGGCTTTGGAGAGGGTGCAGAGGAGGTTTACCAGGATGTTGCCTGGTATGGAGGGGAGATCCTATGAGGAGAGGCTGAGGGATTTGGGATTGTTTTCGCTGGAAAGGCGGCGGCTAAGAGGGGATCTTATTGAAACATATAAGATGATTAGAGGTTTAGATAGGGTGGATAGTGATAGCCTTTTTCCTCTGATGGAGAAATCCAGCACGAGGGGGCATGGCTTTAAATTGAGGGGGGGTAGTTATAGAACCGATGTCAGGGGTAGGTTCTTTACCCAGAGGGTGGTGAGGGATTGGAATGCCCTGCCAGCATCAGTAGTAAATGCGCCTAGTTTGGGGGCGTTTAAGAGATCCGTAGATAGGTTCATGGACGAAAAGAAATTGGTTTAGGTTGGAGGGTCACAGTTTTTTTTTTAACTGGTCGGTGCAACATCGTGGGCCGAAGGGCCTGTTCTGCGCTGTAATGTTCTATGTTCTATGTTCTATGTTCTAAGCAATGTAATTACACCCTTTTTGTTCCTTAGCTCTAGCCAAATTAATTCTGTCCTTGAATCCTCTGGGACATCCTCTTACTCCAGCATTGTAAATTCTCCCTGACCAATACCGCCACTTCTCCTCTTTTCCTATCTTTTCAGAACACCTTTAACCAAGGAATATTTAACATCCAATCTTGCCCATCCTTGAGACAGGTGTCTGATATAACACAACATCATATTTCCGCAATGCAATCTGTGTCTGTAACTCACCAATCTTACCTACTATATTTTGTGCATTTACATACATGCACAGTAACCCTAATTTGGACATCATTTTTTTCTCCCTTACTCTGACTTCACTTATTAACTTATTATTCTCTATACTTGTCCCTGCCAGTATTTTCTGCATCTTAGTGTTCCTCTCTAAACTTACATACACTCACATGCACACTCACTTTTAGATGAGTTCTCTGGTTGGAGGCCGATATAAATTTATGAGTTTAATTTGGGATAATTCTCCTTAGATATCTAATAGTTAGCTGCGAGAGCTAGGCAATTTGTTGAGTAGTTTAAACCCTATAGCCTAAATATCTGATGACACATTTTCTGGTTTGAACAAGAGACTGGAGCCTCCAACATAGTGGGCAGGAAGTGCACACTCTTATTTGGAAAGTTGCCATCCAGATCATAGAGGTCTAGGTTGAAAAAACAGGCATTCATTGCTCATTCCTGAAACAGGCATTCAATGCTTTTCACATACAAATAAGGATCCTAACAAGTATATAAGGCCACCTGTACAAAACTAGGATGTCCTGAATACAGCTGATGCAAGCCTGGTTGGGTTAGGAAAAAAACAGGTCTACATGCAGTTTAACCATGTTAACATCCAGAATGTAAGGTGGTGAAGGAGTGTGCTACCAATGGCTCCATGTACAAACCATCACTGTCCTACCTAACTGTCCCATCCACCCCTTGATTGTAACCATGTCCTCAAATCCCAAGAATTACTACAATCATCCCCACCTCTTCTCAGTCACAGCCCTAAGGATCATAGAATCCCTACAGTGCAGAAGGAGGCCATTCGGCCCATAAAGTCTGCACTGACCACAATCCCACCCAGACCCTATTCCCATAACCCCACATATTTACCCTGTTAATCCCCCGATACGAGGGTCAATTTAGCATAGCTAATCAACCTAACCCATACATCTTTGGATCATTTCCCTTCCTCCTTAAAGATTCACCTAAAAGCTTCTGCTGGCAATGCAACAGCCTGAATGTGAATGTCTTCCCACTGGCTAGCTGCCAGGGAATGCCAATAATTGTCCGTATGTAACTGTGGCCCAAAGTTCAACATCAGGTGTGAATCCTTGCATCCAATTCAAATCTCTCTGTCAAACTGCACTTTCTGATGTTACTGATACACATTTCTGCATTAATTTGACAAGATACTACTAAAAGAATTTGAACTAAATTCTGAAAAAAAGACTGAGAACTCAGACTGAGACAGAGACTGAACGTTAGTGTCTAAAACCCATGCATGTCCTTGATTTTCAAAACAACTCACCAATTTCAATGAAAGATCTGCTTTACAAGTGTTAGAAGATTTCATCAATTCACAAAGACTTATTGATACCCTTAATGACCTTTAAATCAATGAAGAAATGACACCCAGACATGCCAGGTCACTGCTTTATTTCATGACTTCAAAACCCTGTTAAGAAAGGGCCTCACACAGGCCCAAACTGAACCAGATTTATGACCTCTGGGCAAACCATTTCCTGGTCCATGTTCCTGAAAGCTAGTCTCCTGTTCTGGTACAGAATGTTTTGTTTGTATAAGGCTTCATGGTTAATTTAGAATTAACCCTTTCATTTCTGGCATCAGTCTGTCTACATTTTGGGGACACATTTAAGACAATTCTTAGGGCATTTCTTCTCCAATACAGTAAAATATATATGTGCCTGCGTATCCTCAAAAAAACTATTCATTTATTTTCCCATTCCTCCTTTTCCAACAACTTCTCTAGTAGCACGGGATACAGAAACCTCTACTTTCTGAGACTATCAAAACAAAGTAGATTAGTTTAAAATAGGGACCACAGTGTGCCTTATATACATATCAAAGGTATCACAATGTGCCTCACTTGTATGCTATACAATGGTATTGTCGTATAAGCACATATATAATCATATATATAGATTATATATCTATTATAGATTATATATATATTATAGATTTAAACTGTATTTTTGTATTTTCTTGTGAACTTTGGCCAACAAGCAATTTATCCCTTGGCATAATAGGAAGTAAGTTTAATTAGACAGACCACATTCTTTTGGAACAATGAAGCATACTGCCTCCTATTATCAGGGGCAGGCCAGGCAGCTACAAGCTATCAAGGTTTTTGAAATGGATAGAAAGATTCAGCTTTTAGGTGCAAAGAATAGACATATTCAGCCTCCATTGATATAATGGATAGAAAACAGATCAGGAAGATGGTTCCCAGGACTTCCCTTCTTGTTCCCAGGACTTCAGGTGTTAGGGGCGACCCTTAGAGTCATAGAAGTTTACAGCAAAGAAACAGGCCCTTCAGCCCAACTTGTCCATGCCGCCCTTTTTTGTAACCACTAAGATAGTCCCAATTGCCTGCACTTGGCCCATATCCCTCTCTGTCCATCTTATCCTTATATCTGTCTAAATGATTTTTAAAAGACAACATCGTACCACCTCTACAACTACCTCTGGCAGCTTGTTCCAGACACTCGCCACCCTCTCTGTGAAAACATTGCCCCTCTGGGCCCTTTTGTATCTCTCCTTGAACATACTGGATTTGGGTAGGTCAGGTTACTAAGCAATTGGGGAGAACAATCAATGGGTTTGCTTGACCAATGAATTCCTAATTCTGATAGAAGGTAGAATGCTATTGGCCGAAGTAAATAAAGTGTATTAATGTGATTGGACCATCCAGTTTGAATGACAGGTTGGGTGGGAGGATCAAATCTTCAGAAATGTATATGTGTTGTACTCATGTGATGTAACATCAGAGAGAGGTTAGAATCCTCTCCCCTAATACATGTTGGTCAAATAAAGAACATTTTTAACTCCATACTGTCTTTCATAAATCTTTGTGTTTGCTGATATCAGCTGAATACAAGATCCCCCAGTGGGACACCCCAAGTAATGACCTTTAAATCAATGAAGCAGGGACACCCAGACATGTCAGGTCACTACTTTATTTCGGGACTTTAACACCCTGTTAACAAAGGGCCTCACACAGGCCCAAACTGAACCAGATTTATGACCCCTGGGCAAACCATTTCCTGGTCCACGTTCCTGAAAGCTAGTCTCCTGTTCTGGTACAGAATGTTTTGTTTGTATAAGGCTTCATGGTTAATTTAGAATTAACCCTTTCATTTCTGGCATCAGTCTGTCTACATTTTGAGGACACAATTAAGACAATTCTTTTTTTTATATGTTTATTGAAAATTTTGTTATGTTTTACATAGCAAACAAACACTCATGCAGATCCACACGGTGCTCGCGTGTACATTCCAACGCAACTGGGCACGGGGCTCCCCGTGGCCAGGGGACAAACCCCTGGTAACCCTGGCACCCACCCCACCTCAGTCCCATCTAATTACACCGGTAATGATGGTAATAATATAAAAGCAGAGGAATGCCGCTGGAGAACACATGCAGCCCAGACTATAAACTAGCGAGCAGAGAGAAGAAAGAGAGACAGCAAAGGAGAGAGAAGAAAGAGAGTGAGAGGGAAAAGGGAAAAGTCCTCGCGTTGATCCCCACGTTGATCCCCGGCAGGGTGGCCGGGTGTACTCAGGTAAAGGGCCAGGGTGCGTTCACTAATCAGGGGAGGGGGGATTCTGTGGGAGCACCCGGGGTCCTGGGGCCATCGGGTATCGACTCACCCGACTCCAACTGCAGCGTCCCAACATACGCTATAAATGGTTGCCAGGTCTTATAGAACCTAATAGTCGACCCATGTAGCGTGCACCTCATCTTCTCCAGCTTAATGGTATCTACCACCTCCTTCACCCACTGTGAGTGTGTCGGGGGGTGCAACTGATTTCCACCTAAACAGGATTAGTCGTCTTGTCAGGAGTGAAAGCTACAAAATCCGCTTGGAATTTCGGCAGCGGCGGATTTAAAGGCACGACCCCAAACATATGTAAGAGGGTGGCGGGAGCTTGCCGGCACCATTCACAAATGGGCTTGTGCTTGCGTACATTCTAGAGATCTAACCCTCGTTAGATATGCTCTGTGAAGGAGCTTACATTGCATCACACCCAGCTTGGCACACATTGAGGAGGAGTGTACTCGATGCAGCACCATGTCCCAATCCTCCTGCGAGAACTCCTCCCCCAGATCTCGTTCCCATAAAGATTTAACCACTGAGAGAGAGTTTTGTTAGGGCAGAATTTGAGAATAAAGAACAGAAATGATACCACGCATAGTGAAAGAAAGTTGTCAATGGAGGCACGAGGTGGGAGCATCGGAAATTGGGGGTCGGCCCTACGCACAAAGTCTGAATTTGCAAATATCTGAAAAAGTGCGTTGCAGGTAAAGCAAACTTATCCATCACCTGCTGCAATGACGCAAACACGGCATCCACGTACACGTCCCAGAATGTTCTGATCCCGTGCTTGACCCATATGTTGAAGGCACCATCCAAAACAGATGGAGGAAAAAAATGGTTAGCCGATACTGGGAAGGCCAGCAACCAGGCCTGAAGCCCAAAGTGGTGTCTAACTTGCATCCAAATTCTAAGAGTTGACTTGACAAGTGCACTCCTAGTATACTGGGAGGAGGGAAAATTTACTGGGGAACATATCAAGGCAGCCAGGGAAGACGGAGAACAGGAGGAGGATTCTAACTGCAGCCAACAAGAACAAAGAACAAAGAACAATACAGCACAGGAACAGGCCCTTCGGCCCTCCAAGCCCGCGCCGCTCCCCAGTCCAGGATTGAATCCTGAATCCAGGATCCCCACCCAATTTTCCAGCCTATCTACATACCAATATCCTATCCACCGAGCTGTCCCTCACAGCTACGATGCTTTGTTCATTACAACCTATTAACTTACCCCCACCCCCCCATTCCAGACCATGTGATCTCCAGGGAGAGGCGAAAACCCAGAGTGAAAAACCCCAGGGCCAATATGGGGAAAAAAAAATCTGGGAAATTCCTCTCCGACCCCCTGAGGCGATCGAAACGAGTCCAGGAGATCACAATGGCCCCGATCGGAAAATGCTTCCCAACCCTAGTCATTTCCACTTCCACGAACACCATATGAATCCCCTGCCCCCGAGACAGGTTCCCAACTATCCGCAGTATCACTCTGTACTGGCACCAGCAAGATGATCGTAGAATGAAGCCTTGAAACGAGAAACCAGGAACAATTAGCCCGCGCCGCTCCCTGGTCCAAACTAGATCACTCTTTTGTATCCCTCCATTCCCACTCCGTTCATATAGCTGTCTAGATAAGTCTTAAACGTTCCCAGTGTGTCCGCCTCCACCACCTTGCCCGGCAACACATTCCAGGCCCCCACGACCCTCTGTGTGAAATATGTCCTTCTGATATCTGTGTTAAACCTCCCCCCCTTCACCTTGAACCTATGACCCCTCGTGAACGTCACCACCGACCCGGGGAAAAGCTTCCCACCGTTCACCCTATCTATGCCTTTCATAATTTTATACACCTCTATTAAGTCTCCCCTCATCCTCCGTCTTTCCAAGGAGAACAACCCCAGTTTCCCCAATCTCTCCTCATAACCAAGCCCCTCCATACCAGGCAACATCCTGGTAAACCTCCTCTGTACTCTCTCCAAAGCCTCCACGTCCTTCTGGTAGTGTGGCGACCAGAACTGGACGCAGTATTCCAAATGCGGCCGAACCAACGTTCTATACATCTGCAACATCAGACCCCAACTTTTATACTCTATGCCCCGTCCTATAAAGGCAAGCATGCCATATGCCTTCTTCACCACCTTCTCCACCTGTGACGTCACCTTCAAAGATCTGTGGACTTGCACACCCAGGTCCCTCTGCGTCTCTACACCCTTTATGGTTCTTCCATTTATCGTGTAGCTCCTCCCTACATTATTCCCACCAAAATGCATCACTTCGCATTTATCAGGATTGAACTCCATCTGCCATTTCCTTGCCCAAATTTCCAGCCTATCTATATTCTTCTGTAGCCTCTGACAATGTTCCTCACTATCTGCAAGTCCTGCCAGTTTTGTGTCGTCCGCAAACTTACTGATCACCCCAGTTACTCCTTCTTCCAGATCATTTATATAAATCACAAACAGCAGAGGTCCCAATACAGAGCCCTGCGGTACACCACTAGTCACAGGCCTCCAGCCGGAAAAAGACCCTTCCACTACCACCCTCTGTCTTCTATGACCAAGCCAGTTCTCCACCCATCTAGCCACCTCCCCCTTTATCCCATGGGATCCAACCTTTTTCACTAGCCTACCATGAGGGACTTTGTCAAACGCTTTACTAAAGTCCATATAGACAACATCCACGGCCCTTCCTTCGTCAACCATTTTGGTCACTTCTTCAAAAAACACCACCAGGTTCGTGAGGCATGACCTCCCTCTCACAAAACCATGTTGACTATCGTTAATGAGTTTATTCCTTTCTAAATGCGCATACATCCTATCTTTAAGAATCTTCTCCAACAACTTCCCCACCACGGACGTCAAGGAACCTCTAGTTGCCTCTCTCTCTGCACCCAACACACTACCACTCTTATATTGGCTGCCCAATAATAAAATAGAAAATTGGGCAATCCCACACCCCCCTCCCGTTTAGGGCTTTGCCAGATTGTCCTCTGCGTTCTTGGGTTTTTCCTATTCCAGACAAAGCTTGAAATGAACCGATCAAATCTGTGAAAAAAGGATTTGGGGATGAACTATGGGATGCACTGAAAGAGATATAAAAACTGAGCTAATATGTTCACCTTCATCGCATTGATACGGCCTGCTAACGATAACGGGAGGGTGGACCAACGTTTGAGGTCCTGTTCCATCCGCCACTTGAGTGGAGCAAAGTTAGCTCCAAAGAGCCCACTAAATTTGCTAGTCACTTGCACTCCCAAGTAAGTAAACGGCCCAGTGACAATCTTGAAAGGCAGGGTGTGGAGCAGGAGGCTACGAGCCGCTGCATTCAAAGGAAGGAGCTCACTCTTATTCAAGTTAAGCTTGTACCCCAAAATATGACCAAAGCTCTCTAGTATAGATAAGACTTCGGGAATCGAGTTGGACGGGTCGCTGACATATAATAGTGGGTCGTCCGCGTACTGCGATACTCTCCGCTCGATTCCCTCCCGACCAATCTTTACCACTTATTTGCTGTTGCGAAAAGCTGCACCAAGAGGTTCAATAGCAATGGCAAATAACAGGAGGGAGAAGGGGCATCCTTGCCTAGTGCCCTGGGACAAAGGGAAAAAAGCTAAATGCACATCATTTGTTCGGACCGAGGCTAGAGGGGCGGAGTACAGTATTTTGATCCAGAAGATGAGCTTTGGGCCGAACCTGAACCTCCCGAGAGCAGAAAATAAATAATCCCATTCCACCCGATCAAACGCTTTTTCAGCGTCCAATGAGATTATCATCTCTGGAGATGGCAGGTGCATACATACTGTTAAACAGCTGCTGAATATTCGAGTACATATGTCTATTTTTAATGAGCCCAGTCTGGTCAGGCAAGATGATAGAGGGCAGAATGTCCTCCAAGCGAATGGCCAGATCTTAGAGATCTGTTTGAGATCAACATTCAGCAATGAGATCGGCCTATAAGAGCTGCAGATTTGCGGGTCCTTATTCTTTTTAAGGATAAGCAAAATTGTCGCTTGCCTCAAAGTCTGCGGGAGAACGTGGTTCTCATATGATTCATTGATCATGCGCAGTGGCAGGGGAGCCAACCTATTCATAAATGTTTTGTAGAATGCGATGGGGTCCCGGACAGTTCTGGCCGCTCTAACAATTTCTTCAACGCCGATTGATTTTTCCAATGCCACGGCCTCTCCCCTGTCCACCACGAGGAAATTCAGTGCCCCAAAGAACTCCTGAAAGTCCGCCTCATTGGTGGTATACTCCGAGCTATAAAGGGTTGAGTAAAAGTCCCTAAACAGTTCATTTATTTGCTGTGCATCAGTAGAGACCCCATTCGGAGTCTGCATTTGTGGTACGAGACTTTTGGTGGAAAATTGGCACAGCTGATGAGCTAGTAGCTTGCTTGTCTTGTTCCCATGCTCATAGTGTGTATACTTAGATTTGAACAGTATCTCTTCCGCTTGTCGTGAGGACAAGATCACAAACTCCACCTGTCGTAGTAAACGTTCCTTATGTATCTCTGGGGATGGGCCCACAGCATACGCGGCATCAACTTGGGCGATAAGCCCCAGCAATTCCGATAACCTCCTACCTCTCTGCTTTGCCTCGTGTGCTGAATAAGATATGATCTGGCCCCTTAAATAAGCCTTCCATGAGGTAGCTGCCGAGACTCCGGGAGCATCATTAAACTCTAAGAAATCACCGATCTGAGAAAACAGAAATCTAACAAATTCATCATCAGAGAGCCGACAAGTATTAAATTGCCAAGGAGTACGGGGGCCCACCCTCTTCCCCACTCTCCTCCCCACTGCCAAATCCATTGTCAAGGGAGCATGGTCCGAGATTACAATGATTTCGTAGGAGCATGAATGCACAGCTGGAAGCAACTTATTATCAACCAAAAAGTAATCTATACATGAATATGTTCGGTGGACGGGTGAAAAAAAAAATTCCCTACTGGTGGGGTTAAGAAACCTCCATGGGTCCGACGTATTCTGTGAGAAATGATTTAATAATTTCCGCCGACTTGGAAGCTACAGCATCCTGGAGGACGAGCAGTCTAGGGCAGGATTCAACCAACAGTCGAAATCTCCGCCCAGTATCCAACCGATGTGAATTCAAATCTGGAAGTAGCGTGAAAAATGACCGGAAAAAGTCTTCACAGTCCCAGTTTGGGGCATACACATTGGCTAACAGCAGGGGCGTCCCATATAATTTACCCATGACAATAACGTATCGGCCATTTGAGTCAGAAATGACATTGGCTACTACCAAGGGTAAGGACCTGTGGATGAGGGTTGCTGCCCCCCGCGCCTTGGTGTGAAAAATTGAATGAAAGCAGTGACCTCTCCATCCTCTGCGGAGCCTAAAATAGTCCACTGGCCTGAGGTGGGTCTCATAGAGTCATAGAGTCAAAGAGGTTTATAGCATGGAAACAGGCCCTTTGGCCCAACTTGTCCATGCCGCCCTTTTTTTTTAAACCCCTAAGCTGGTCCCAATTGCCCGCATTTGGAGGAATGCAATTTGGGTACCCAGTTGTCAGAGATGTTGAAATATCTTACCGCGCTTAATCGGATGATTTAATCTCCTGACATTCCAGCTGGTGAACTTGATCGCTCCAAGGTCAGAGCGTAAGGGCCTCCGAGCCAACATCCCACATTCCTAACAGTTGCCTGGTACCTCTCCTCATTGGGGAGTCTCCCCCCAACCGCTGACATTGGCAGGAGCCACACCCCAGGGGCCCACCCTCCCCACTGGCCGCGGGGAACCAACTATGAGAAAGAGAGGGTGGGCTTGAAAGAGGCCAAACCACACCCACAGAGAAAAGAAACTATAGCAAAGACACAAAAACACCCACACAGACTAAACCCGCAAACACAGCATCCACCCCCACTCCCCCCTGCACGCGCCCTCCCAAACAGGGCGCCTGTGCCTCCAACTCCTCCTTATCGCGGCGCCTTCACAGCACTCCACATGGGACACGATCTCCACCTCCACCTCCACCGCGGTCACAGAGGCTATAACCTGAAAAGGTCTGTAGAAATACCAAACATTTAACACTTAACCTAACAGTCGCAAAACCCATTACCCTTTCCTGGCTGACAATTTGATCTGGGTACAGCATGCAGGTTCATAAAAAACTAACATCAGTTTACATCCGCCGTGTGTCACCCGATTCATCCGCCGGATCCGTGAACTTGTGCTTGGTTCCATTGCTGAGAGTAATTCTCAAGCAGGCCGGAAAGCGAAGCCCAAACCTGACCCCAGGACAGTCACGACATCAGCGAAGGCTGCCTTCTCCTTGACACCGCTGGGGTATAATCTGGAAATATCAACAGCTTATTTTCTGGTACCTCAGAGTGGTGCCTGTGCTGCTTGCTGCAGGATTCTGTCTCATGCTGAGGTGTAATGTACTCGTGCAATAATGGGCTGAGGAGCTTCTCCCGGTCTGGGCTTTGCCTGTAACACTCTGTGTGCGAGATCCAGAAGTGGCTCATCCTCAAGTTCCAGCATATTCTTCAATAGCCGGGCGACAAAGTCTGTGATATTTGGGCCTTTGATTCCCTCCGGAAGGCCTATCAGACGGATGTTATTTTATCTTTGGCATCCTTCCAATCTCATCACATTTCTCCCTTAGGGATTTAACCTCTGATGTCAAATGAGTAACTCGGCTCTTCAGCTCGGAGATAGTGGGGGCGATTCTCCCAAAAGTGCTGAATTGGCGGGAAAACTGTTAGAGATCGTGACTGTTCTGACAGTTCAGTTTCTCCCCCGAATCTCCGCACTCTGTGCAATGCAGAGGACCCAGTCGTGAATATCATTAAACGCTAGGGGGGGAGGTGGGGCCAAAGAGCCTGAAATCGGCGGATGAGCGGGAACCCGCGCATGCGCACATCGCTGGGAGATCGCGGAGAAGACTTCCCAGCATCCAGATCACTGCCAGCCAAACCCCACACTCATCAATGGCCCCCACAACCCCCTCCCACAGAGACATCGCTGGCCTCATCGCTGGCCTCATCGCTGGCCTCATCGCTGGCACCCCCCCCCCCCCCGCCCCGCCCCGCCCCCCCGCCGCGCCCCCCCGCCGCCTCCCCTCACACACAGACATGGCTGCCCATTCACCTCATGCCCCCATGGATCCGGATAATGCGGGTACACAATCCCTCCATCCCTTGAACATACTGTCCTCACTGCTGCCCTGCAGAGAACTAGCGTTGTGCTGACATGCACAACCCCACCTTGTGATCATTCCCTCTCTTGAATGGGAGTCTTGAATGGCACCCCCGCTGGACACAGCAGCTAATCAATTAGGAGCCCTGAGTATTGCACCACCCCACCCACCACGCCCCCCCCCCCCCCCCCCCCACACCCCCACCCACCACGCCCCCTCCTCTCATGGACACAGCAGCCTATTGAATGGCAGCCAATCAGCACCCTGAGGGATGAATGACACTCAACTGAATGCAGCCTTCAAAATCTTTCACAAGTATTTGTTGCCAACGGGCCCTTGACTGGCCGCACCCACTGCACCTGCACTCCCCTAATGAGCCAGAGCTGTATATAAGCTGCAGGAATGGACACACAGCCAGTCATGCCACAAAGATGGCTGCTCGTAAACCGGCTCCCAGATTTTCGGAGGTAGACCAGGAGCACCCGCTGGATGCCGTGAAGGAGAGGCGTGATCGTCTGTTCCCTGGCCAGGGCCCCAACCCAAGGAGCGAATCTGCCACAGCATTGTGGGAGGAGGTGGCAGGAGCGGTGAATGCCAGGAGCCTGACACCGCGCTCTGGCCGGCAGTGTTGGAAAAAAATGAATGACCTTCTGCGAGCAGCAAGGGTGAGTGAGCATCCCACTTGGAACCCCGCACATGCTTGGCACGGATCTCCAACCCTGCTTAGACACCTGAAGGGCATGCAACAAGTTACCCTTCCTCCAGGAACAGAATCTAACCCCTTCCCCTCACCCCTCAATGAGCACCCTTCAGTGGTGACCGCTTTCCCCGAAACTGTCAGCTCAATGCCCGAGGCACAGGCACGCATTGCGCACCATGCACTGCAATATGTTAATGCTTGCTGTCCACCTTATGTTCCCACAGGGAAAGAAAATCCACAATGCATGGGAAACGACACAGACAGGTGGTGGTGTGCCTAACCTGCGGAAGCTGAGAAGCATGGAGGAGCGTGCCATGGAGCTGGCAGGAGGTGATGGGCCATACCGAATGGTTACTGACAACCAGGTCGGCGTCCAGCATGCAAGTGAGCACAAGCACACCCTCCACCTCGATCCTCCTCTAAGTAAGTGCGATGCTGCATGGAATGTTTTGCTTCCCTCCCCCTAATGTGTGTTCTTTTTTCCAGCTCTGGACCCAGAGGAACCTGGCCCTTTGGGTGTTGCCGCCGCCCACGCTGCCCTGGAGCAAACTGCCCACAACCCCCTGGATGGCATCTCAGAGGAAGGCACTGAGGAATTCTCCAAGGGCAGCACCACTAAAGTGTCACCAGCATGTACCACACAACCCACCAACACAGAGACAATCTCCATGGTGGGTACCTTTAATGTTGAGGCTTCACGATCTGATGAGCACATCACACACACTGATGCATATTGGGTGGAGGAGGGCACATCCGAGGGCTCGGGCACACGGAGGTCGGCAGAGGCCAGGATTCAGCTGTTCCCCAAGCCAGCTGCTGAGCCTCTGGGTTTGTTCCTCCCAAGGCTGGTGGAGATGCATCAGGAAACCCGGGGAGTTGGGGAAGGGCTGTCAGCAACAATGCTGCAACTGCAAGGCTGTTTAGGGGAGTCTAACAGAGTGCTGTTGCAGGAGGTGGTGCCGACACAGCGTGAGACCCAGGCCAACACTGCAAGGGTGGCGACCACAGTGGAAAGTCTGGCTCAGGGGTCTGTCCTCATGGGTGACAGGGTCCAGGCCATCCTGGAGACACAGCGGGCCACGGGCGAGTGTGTTTCCGGCATCCAGGAGGCACAGCGTTCGATGGCCAAAGGTGTCGGGGGCATGTGGGAGACACTGCTGGCCATGGCTGGGACTCGCTGGCATTCTGGAGACACAGCAGGTCGTGGCTGTGAGCCTCAACAACTTAGCCCAGGCTCAGAGAGCTACTGCTGAGGGGCTCCAGAGCCTAACTCGCTCACAGAATGCTGTAGCGGAGGGGCTCCAGAGCTTGGCCCAGTCTCAGAGGGCCAGGGCTGAGGGATCACAAATCATGAGACAGACACATCTAGGCCTCCAGGATTGGCAGAGCCAAGTGACACCAGAGCTTCTGGAGCTCAGTCCAGCTACCCTGGCATCCCATGGAGGGCCCCCCAGAGCCACTGGGCACCCTCAGGAGGAGGAAGGGCTTGAGCCCATGCCGGGGTCTTCCACCCAGGAGATCCTGGACGTCCAGAGACCTACCAATTCCCCCCTTCCTCACACCGGGGCATCTCAGGGCCAGTGAGATGAACAGGGTGGCACCGAAACAGTGCCAGCCGCAAGTCTGCCGGAACCCTCCAGGTCCCGGCCACCCAGGGGACATCCACCAAGGGCATCACAGGCAACAGGGCGTGCATCACAGCTGGGCACCTCCACCTCCGATGTGCATCCTGGGGTAGCACCTGGACGAAGCAGTCGACAGCACAAAGTTAGAAAGTTGTAGTTCACTAGAGGGCACGAGTGAAGGTCAGCATTAGTCAGTGTTTGGTAATCATTTATGTTAAGAGCACAATAAACTGTTAATTGCATATCACGCTGTGAGTAATGTGTCACTGATTCGCTTTCTCCTCCCCCCCCTCCCCCCCTGCCCCACCCAGCTCAGTGTTCCTGACTCCCAAGCATAGAGGTGCTGTCTGAGCCTTGCAGGTTCAGCCCATGTTTCAGAGTGCCTGCCCTACCTTCCCCAACATCCACCAGACCCTTGGTGCAAGTACCTACCCCTCCACTCTTGGCCAAAAAACAAGTGTCCCCAACCCTTACAGCTACGTGGGCGAGGGGTGGCAGCGTGCATTCAGAGTCCAGGTAGGAGTCAGACTTGAGTGGCACCAGGGGCAGGATCCCAGTGCACACAACAGCAAGTCGCATCATCCTCCAGCCTTCAAACAAGACTCGCAACCATTGCCAGCCCAGGCACATTAATAGGGTCGGATGTTTCTGGGGGTTGGGGTGGTGGGATGACAGGAGCAGAGGAAGGGTGATGTGGTGGTTTGAGGGCCCAGGTCAATTTGGAGGGGGAATAGCGGCTGCACTTGCTCCTGGGGTGTGGTGGATGTGTGCTGGTTGTACTTCACTCACTGCACAGCACCAGCTGGGTGAAGCGGGCTGCAATCAAGACATCTTTCGCTGCCCTTCCTTGCCGGACACCTGCCATCGCCGCCCGCCGTCTCTCCTCCGGCTCTTCATGTCCACCTCGTCCCCTCGCCGCTTCTCCTGCTCCAGCTGGTCTCCCCACTGCTGGGCAATGTTGTGCAGAGCGCAGCAAACGATGATGATGCGTGAAGCACGCACAGGGTCAGACTGGAGGGCCCTCCAGAGCGGTCCAAGCAGCAGAACCACATCTTCAGCAGGTCGATGTCTACAATGGACTGGCTGGCTGCATGGGCCTCGTTGTAGCGGGTGTCTGCCTCGATCTATGTGTGCAACTGCAGCATCCATTACAGGTATATGCTGCTGGTCCGTGTCACAGGGCAGGGACAGACTGCAAATCAGTACCAGATGTGCCCAGTGACAGCAGATTCCATGCAGTCCATGTCTGAACCTCTGCACCCCGGCCTGGAGCAGCAGCTGCTTCATCTGGTTAGGCCTCAGTCAGCACATGGTGCACTCCTCCCCCACCCCAGAACACCAGCATTCAGTCATGTCCCTGACCACACCCCGCAGCAAGACAATGCCACTGCAAAGTGCTGTGGAGGGGAGCAGGAGCCCTTGAGGCTGCTTCCAACAGTCAGCTTCAGCACTGCTTGGAAGGGAGGGTGGGGGGGAGCGGGACTCCCTGACGGAAACTCACCCCCCCCCCCCGACACAGATGTCACTCGTCAATGGGCCAATACCTGAAGGTAACAGGAGGAAGGCCACCGGGCATCTCCAGGGCCTGCCTGCAACATCCCCCGCGTTTCGCTAGCAGCACTTACCTCCTCATGCCAGTTCAAAGCTGCCACGCCAGGTTGCAACTTTTAAATACCTATTCTGACTCGTGCCAAAATTACATCACACCAAAGCAATGGGAGGCGCAGACGTGGGCGGAGATTGCTGTGTGGATCCCGATAATGCCATGTAAAGGTATGTAAACTCATGCTAATCAGCGGCCCGCCGTTTTTCAGCAGGTTCCCAGTGGCGCCATTTTTCTCTGGCCGGGAGATGCGCGCGGGTCGAAAAAACTGTCAGGGAACCCGCGAAATGGCCGACACGCACATCTCCCGGCCCGACAGAAAAGTGGCAGGCTGCAATGGAAGAATCGCAGTCAGTATTCCCACTAAATGCCTCCGAGTCCTCAAGCTCCTTCAAGTGGTTCTGATGGGCGATGGTGACACCTTGGAGAGATTTAACAGATGATCCGAGCTCCTCTCTCAGCTCGTCTTCCTTGGCCTGCAAGTCAGTGGCCCACCGGTCCAACTTACTGTCCAATCTTTGCATGGCCTCCCTAAAAGCATCCCCTGTCCTTTCGATCAGCATGCTCTGTTCAGGGATCCCTCCAGGAGAGTGTGGTGGGGCCCCCCTCTCTGCCCCTGTGGTCTCACTCTTCGATTTTAGTTTGCCTCCTGTCATTTTGCCAGTGCCAGCGCCTGTGGGCTTACCCATTTCCTCCAGCCTGGAACGCTATTTCTTGGTCCACGTATCAAGCTGTCTCGCTGTTCGATCTACCAGAGTTCTTACATGGATTGCTTTTCACCTTACTTCACCCCTAACTGGGCAAACAGAAGCAGCAAAGGATTCCCAGCCGAGCTGCAAGTTGCAACTCTTCTCCCTCACTTTAATTCACCCTTGGTTGGGTGAAAAAAGAAACAGCACAGTGTCCCCAAGTTGATCTGACAGTTGCAGTTTTTTTATGACACAGGAGTTCTTCCCTGGGCTGCCACCAGCCCGCCCCCCACCCCCGCTGCCCACTCCCCCCACCACCCCTCCACCCTGTCCCCCACCACCTCCCTCCGCCCCCCCTCCCTCCAAACCAATTCACAGTTGACGGTGTGAAAAAACTACAAGATGGTTCCAGGCTGAACTGCAAGTCCCAGCATGCCCCTCATAGAGCTCTAGCTGCAAAAAAAACCAATCCAAAAGTAAAAATAGCAGCTTGCAATTTGCAGCAGGGCCTCAGTGGCTCCTGCTTCCCACTTTAATTCACTCTTTCTTGGGTGAAAAAAGAACAGAGTTTGCAGACTGAGCTGAAATCCACAGCCCCATCGCCGCTGAGCACACACAGTAAATTCCAACAGGCAAGAAGGAATCTTAAAAATAACCCTTTCCTGCTAGACTTTCAAAGTTCTCTCTTTGCAACTGCACTCCAGGTATGTTTAAATCTTGCTTGATGTACATTAACCTCTCTCCAAACCTCAACAAACAGCCAGATTTCAAGAATGATCTTGCTACCTGTGGATCATGCTTCCCCTCACACCAGCGTCATATTTGATTCCCCCATGTAAGACAATTCTTAGGGCATTTCTTCTCCAAACACAGAAAAATATATATATACCTTCGTATCCTCAAAAGAACTATTCATTTTTTTTCCATTCCTCCTTTTCCAACAACTTCTCCCCTCTTCGTTGTCTATCACAAAGGCATCTACTTCTTGATGGAATCCTGTTCAAGAAGACCAGGCATTCTTCTAAGTGTTGATTCCTCTTGTGGAAGTTTTGAAATTCAATCTGCGATGGTGGAGGGGCTGACAACAATGTTCCTCCAAGTTGTGCGGGTGCGCAGCAATGCAGCAATCAGGAATTTTCTACACCGGGAACAAACAGGCTAGGAACAAGAAACATTCTCTTTAAGATGCATGCAAGTGCATATGCTGTTCTTCAAGGGACCATCCAGTACACAACAAGCCACCTGCATAAAGCAAACATAAGTTTGAGGAAACATTGGTTGACAACTAAGGACAACCATTTCACCACCTGATGTTTCCACATGGACACTTCCAGCATTGATCAATGGGTAATTCCCTAGTGCAAAGGCATTGAGGCCATTTGAAGCACTTCTAAAGCCAATCCACATTAGATTCATGAACCAATATAACTAGGATTCAAATCTGGGATTTACTGGGTTATATGGCCTATCCGTGGGCGGCACGGTAGCAGTGGTTAGCACTGCTGCTTCACAGCTCCAGGGACCTGGGTTCGATTCACGGCTCGGGTCACTGTCTGTGTAGAGTTTGCACATTATCCTCGTGTCTGCGTGGGTTTCCTCCGGGTGCTCTGGTTTCCTCCCACAGTCCAAAGATGTGCGGGTTAGGTTGATTGGCCATGCTAAAATTGCCCCTTAGTGTCCTGAGATGCATAGGTTAGAGGGATTAGCGGGTGAATATGTAGGGATATGGGGGTAGGGCCTGGGTGGGATTGTGGTCGGTGCATACTCGATGGGCCGAATGGCCTCTTTCTGCACTGTAGGGTTTCTATGATTTCTATGATCCGGTTGAGTCATCATTTTTAAAATTTATAGCAGGGATTTCTAGCTAGCAATCAAGAGTGGGAACCTGAGATACTCTTCTTCCTATAATATACAGAATTGGAGCAATTTGTGGTGACCTCATATGAATTATTTTAAAGGGCACCCAAAACTCAAATTGAAATTGAGGACCCCCCGTCCCTTTCCCCATGGACATTGTAGACCCCCCACCCTCCCCTCTTCATGAACCCCTTATGACCCAGCCCCCTCAGACTCCACTCAACTCATGCCACCAACACCCTGGCAGTGCCCACCTGGCAGCCAGGTTGGTACTGTCAGGGTACCAGTTGGCACTGCCAGGCTGGCACTACCAGATGGGTAATGCCCAGCCATGTTGCAGCCACCGGGGGCTTCAATGGCATCTAAACCCACCCTCTCCATTTGTGAAGACCAGCATTGACTCTCACGGTGTTCTCGCTGTGCCCAAGGGTCAGAAAATCCTGGGAGCAGGGAAAATCTGGTCTCAAACAGACTCTGTATATTTAAATGCTGGGAGCAGTGGGTGGAAAGATACTGACAAGACTTGGTGCCAGCGCATAACACACTAAATCCTCCGCGATTCTCCAGCCCTGCTCCGCACCAATGCATTTTGTGCCGGGCACGATGCAGCTGGAAAGTCACAGCCTAAGTCTTGCTCTCCTCAGGATAATCACAAGAATACCAATAAGTGGACTCTAATTGGTCAAGGCATTGCCATGGTGAATGCACTAGTTGACTGACAATTAACTGCCAAACATTGTTTCAAATTCAAACCAGGTAGCTTGACTTTGCTTAAAGAAGGTATTGCCCTGAGGAATGAACCTGTGAGTGAGTATCATATATTTTGTTTAGCTGAAACAAGCACAATGTGTGGAAATGCTGGGCGGATTTAACGGCCTTGCTCGAGTGAGACTGGAAATTCCTGCCCGAGGTTAATGGAGGTTTCCGTTGTCGGATCCTCGCCCCCTCCGATTCTGTGGTGGGCGAATGGTAGAGTTCCAGCCGTTCTTTCTATCTGTAAAGAACAGGGCCCTGTGTATTAATATCTGTAGCTTCCAGCCACACAAATGCACCACACTGCGAGCCCAACTGACAATCTTAAACTGGTTGTCAGTGTAACTTTTGGCACACTGAGGATTATTGAGAAAATGTTGTCTAATCGCAGAATCCCATCTAAGGTTGAACACTGTTTTTAGTTTTGCAAGAATGGACTGGTTGGGTAAGGTCTGTATTTTGTCCAAACCTTTTTTTTAAGTTTAGATTTGTATTTCTGCTAAGTTTTGTTAGTAGTTTGAACCTCCCTTCTTCACACTCTGAGGTAGCGTGTATCAGACCTTAACCACCAGCTGTGTAAAAAAGTATTTTCTCATGTCACTTTCACTTATTTTGCCAATTACTTCAAATCTGTGCCCTCTTATTCTTGATCCTTTCATGAGTGGAAACAATTTCTCCCTATCTATCTCTGTCCAGAACCCTTGTGATTTTGAATCACTGCATGAAATCTCCTCATTCTCCTCCAAGGAAATCAGCCTCAACTTCTAAAATCTACCTTCAGAACTGAACTTTCGCATACCTGGAACAATTGGTGATTTTTTTAATCTGCATCCCCTCAAACGCCTTCACATCCTTCCTAAAGTCTGGTGCTTAAAACTGGACACAACACTCCAATTGAGACCAAACTAGTGTTGTATATAAGCTCAACATAATTTCCTTGCTCTTGTACTCTCTGGCCCTATTATAAAGCCGAGGATAAAGTCTGCTTTAATTACTGCTCTCTCCATCTGCCCTGCAACCTTCAATGACTTATGCACATATACACTCATAAACCTCTGCACATATTTTAGAACTGTTCCTTTTTTTGTATTATCTCTCCATGTTCTTCCTAACAATTCACTTCACATTTCACACAGTGTGGCCCTAGTTGAACCAAAACTGAGCACCAGCGAGTAGGTTATCAGTAATTTTTTTTTTCATAGAAATCCTACAGTGCAGGAGGCCATTCGGCCCATCGAGTCTGCACCGACCACAATCCCACCCAGGCCCTACCCCCACATATTTACCCGCTAATCCCACTAACCTACGCATCACAGGACTCTAAGGGGCAATTTTTAACCTGGCCAATCAACCTAATCCGCACATCTTTGGACTGTGGGAGGAAACCGGAGCACCCGGCGGAAACCCACGCAGACACGAGGAGAATGTGCAAACTCCACACAGACAGTGACCCGAGCCGGGAATCGAACCCGGGACCCTGGAGCTGTGAAGCAGCAGTGCTAACCACTGTGCTACCGTGCCGTAATCAATTGCCATTTGATAGTACTGTCAATTACATCTTCCAACACTTTGCTGATGATTGAGAGTAGACTGGTGCAGTGATAAATAGACGGATGCTTTTGTCCTGCTTTTTCTGGCCAAGACATACCTGGGCAATTTTCTATATTGTCAGTGTGGTAGCTGTACTGGAACAGCTTGGCTATCGTGCAAACATCACAATGGCCGAGGCTACAGGGTAAGGCTAGCTGTGGACCACATGTCTTCAGTACCAATGCAGGGATGTTTAAACCCTTCCTCACAGCACTAGTTAACCTTCCCACAAGGACATTGGTGTTGGCTGTGTTCAGTTGCAACTCTTCTGGACTCTACAGATCTTACCTCCACCGGAATTGCTTCCAATTCATCCTGCACCATCTCTCCAGTGTAAGGAAGAACCCAGCAACAAGAGGCCAGTCAGTTTAACCCTGGGTGGAATGGCAGCTTTTAGAAACAATAATTTGGGACATTAACAATTGCTTGGACAAATTTGGATTAATTAAGGAGAGCTAACATGGATCTGTTAAGGCCAAATAATATTTAACTAACAAGACTGAGTTTTTTGAGCAAATAATAAGAGGTTTGATGGGGTTGATGTGGTATGTTTTGCCTTCCACAAAATGTCACATAGCTTGTCAACAAAGTTGAAGACCATGGAATAAAAGGCGCTGTGGCAGCATTGGTACAAAAGTGGCTAAAGGGCAGGAAGCAGAGATAATGGTGAATGGTTGTTTTTCAGACTGGAATAAGGCATGGTTTAGTTTCCAGGGTTGGTACTACAATTGAATATCCTTTATACATACATCCAAAAGCCGAACACATCCAAAACTGAACATTTTTGAATGGATCCTAACGTGATCCAACACAAACTTCACTGACCTTTTGCACGAGATGTCTGTGACCCGAGGCAACACAGACCTTGCCGACCAGACTCAACCTTTTGCATGAGAAGTCTTGTGACTCGAGCTGACATGATAGCCATTTTATTTGCTGCCATTTGTGTGAAATGTATACAATATGCATAATGTACAAGTGTATAATGCATCATCAATATTGTCATGGAGAAATGGAGTAGTCCATAGCTGTCAGGCTAGCTGCTTGGTTATGGTGGTATGCCGATTGGTCCTGCCAACAGGTGTTTGTTTATATCTGCTGTGGTAAATTGCATGAGGAGTGAATTTCCTCCTATTGACTTTGAAGTTAATTTGTATGCTAGTAAAACAATGTAATATATTATAGGTGTAATAAGTGTAATCAGGTAAGTAGGGTGTGTGAGGGTTGGCAAATCGAGAAACAATCTAGTATTTGTAGACTATAACTAGCTGAGACTGAGGCTATTGTAATTAGGCCTAGGCCTACCATATATATGATAGCTGTATCACATCCAAAATCAGAGATTATCTTAATTCCCAAAAATGCAATCAGCCTCAAGAGTTTCGGATAAAGGATACTCAACCTGTAGGATCGCTGCTTTTATACGAATAACTTGAACCTTGATGCATAGGGCACATATTGAAAATTTGCAAACGACGCAAAACTAGGACGTGTAGTGAATAGTGAGGATAGTGATACGCTTCAAAGGGAGAGACAGGCTGGGATGGATGGACATGTGGCAGATGAAATTAGACGCAGAGAAGTGATCTAAGGCGTGCAATTCTAAAGAGGGTGCAGGAACAGAGACCCCTGGGAGCATATGCATATAAATCGTTGAAGGTGGAAGGGTAGATTGAGAAAGCAGTTAAAAAGGCATGTAGGATCTTGGACTTTATAGTGGCATAAAATATAAAATTAAGCAAGTCATGACAAACATTTATGAAGCACAATTTCTGCTACACTTGGAATATTGTATCCAATTCTGGGAACCACTTTGTGAAAGTCTTAGAGGGTGCAGGAAAGATTTACTAGAATGATTCCAAGTATGAAAGACCTTTCATTTAAATAGCTGGAAGAAACTAAAGTTTTACCCCTCAGAGCAGAGAGATTTGAGAAGCAATTTGATATTCAAAATTATGAGAGATCTAGAGTAGACAGAGAGAAACTTCCAATTGGAGGAAGGGCTGAGAGGTAGAGGAGCCAGATTTACATTAATTGGCAAAACAACCAAAGGTCATGAGGAAAAAAAATTAAGTTTTAGAAGCTATGATCTGGAATGCACAGCCTGAAAGGATGCTGGGTGTAGATTCAATCCTGGCTTTCAAATGCAAATTAATACTTGAAGGGGAAAAAATACTGGGCCACAGGGAAAGGGTGGGGAGAGAGGGACTAGTAACTAGTTTATTTATTAGTCACAAGTAGGCTTACATTAACACTGCAATGAAGTTACTGTGAAAATCTCCTAATCGCCAGTCTGGCGCCTGTTCGGGTACACTGAGGGAGAATTTAGCATGGCCAATACACCTAACCAAGCACATCTTTTGGACTGTGGGAGGAAACTGGAGCACCCGGAGGAAACGCACACATTCACGGGGAGAATGTGCAGACTCTGCACAGACAGTGACCCAAGCCGGGAATCAAACCCGGGTCCCTGGCGCTGTGAGGTAGCGGTGCTAACCACCGTGCCGCCAGTTGGATTGCTCTTGCAGAAAATCAGCATGTACTTAACATGCCAAAGGGCCTCCTTCTGTTCTGTAACCATTCCATGATGATTAAGGTCCAATTCTTAATTAGCTGTGGCTGGTTACTCATTACTTCATCTAGAGTGGACTGTTCCCTTGTTGGTTCTAAAACATATTGTATTAGCCATGACAAGAGTGGAGTAAACAAATTCAGTGTTCCTATCCTAGAAGTCAAGGAAACTGGGAATGCAACATTTCAACTATAGTATCAGAAATTACAAAGCAATCTGATTTTTTATGGGTTGTCAAAGAATGATAAATCAGGGAGGGAAAAACAGTAAGTGTATTACAAAGACAATTACTGCACAGTTTATGTATATTGTCATTTTATCATTTCTGTGTCATCAGGGAGCTGCTGAGTGAATAAAATGTACTTGGTTATGGTAGACATCAAATATGTGGGACAAATTAAATCTTCAGTGCAAGAAATTGAGCAAAGACTGGATAAGAAAGGAGACTGGTGAGCAGAACAGGATCTTGGGTTTCTCAGATCTATAAAAAAGAGATATGCAAAAAGTCTTTGATAGAAAAGGGATTCCTTCTAAAGTGGCTTAAGTTTATTTTATTGAAGAAGTATGCTGGCATTATTAGAAATCATAAAAGGGGGCAGCTCCTTATAAATTCATGGGGTGCATTAATCAAAACAGCCATCTTGGAAGTGGAGCTCAAGTCTCTTGAGAAACACCAACAGAGAAAAGATCAAATATTCCACACATCACCTTGGGCAGTCTTACCCCACATTTGTGGCCTAAATCCCACTCTTTAGATTGTATATTCCAACTCCCTCTGATTTAGATTCTCCTTCTTAAAACTCACCTCTGATCAAGCTATTGGTAACCTCTCCTAACTCTTTTTTGTGGCTCAGCATCCTTTTTCCTCATACATCTGTCTAGAACCATGGCATTTTCCTACATGTTAAAAACACTATTGATGCTTATGCTTATTCAAATTAAGATGTGAAACATGTCACTGACTTGCAACTGATTGAAATAAACAAGAGATCAGACCCAATTCCTCTGTGGAAGTGGCAGGAATTAGGGCTCAGTAATCAGTCTGCCCCAAAATAAACAGTAGCGCTGATCGAAAATGATTCAAAAACAATTAGGCCATGAGTACTTGAACACTGTCCAGGTTCAAGAGCCCAAGAAATCAATTATTCTAAGTTTGGAGTCTATTCATTTGCAGTCAAACACTCAAAGGTAATAAAAATTAAGCTGCCAGAAAATCCCTTCAGCTTTTGCAATGTCTACAACAGACAAAGCAGAAACAAGCTGCATTGAGCCATTTGGATCAGAAAAGTTGGCTGAAACAGACAATCACAGCACATATTCATGGATGCAGACAAGTTTAGTTGCCGCACTAGCTTGGAGCAGTGAGGGCCAAGGAAAGCAAATCGTGTATTTAAATTCAAACACTTTTATCTCTCAAGCTCCAAATTACAGCCACATAAATCTATCAACGCAAGTATAGAATTATATTATACAAGTGTGTTACATTTATAATATGCATATCCATGCTAATTCATATATGCTCTATTAGAAATAGTAAAAGGGATTACTGGGATAAACAATCGGCTCTATTTGAAGCAGGATGAGAAAGGACTCTGTGGCAGCTTTTAAGGAGAATTTCACTTAACATATACTGTTTTTGCTTTATCAATTTTGCAGCACAATCCCAAAGGTTTAGGAAACAAACTGTTAGTATGGACAGTCATAATTCAGTCATGTGTGAAGATGTACCTTTCACTGGTGATCCATGACAAATCTGCTGTCTATATCTCTGGCCCTGTCTATTCAAAGCTGGCTCAGTTGATTGCATTCTCAGATCAACAAAAACATTGGATGTGTGTGTCATTTTAGCTCCAGTTCGGATTTGAGCATGTCCAACAGAATTTAATGCCAATCCTGTGGTGACTTGGTAGTGGGGGGGTATTTCATCAAGCAAGAGTAGCAGGTGAGAACCCCACTGTCTACCCATCCCTGCCCTGATTACGACCCTGGAGGGGGAAGGCTAATGAACAGCCTTCTGTCCCACTGCCACTTGAAGACCTTAAGTGGGTGCTTAATGCCCATTTAGATGTACTAAATATGCCCAAGATGTTTTCTGCTTCATTTGCCATAAAGGATTTTGTGGCATATTCAAAGAGCAAGTGGATAATTTTGACTTTATATTAGTTGGTGTTAAACAAGGAATGGCAAATTGATAGCATTTTAGATGTTGTCCCATTAGGCACCATCATGTCATAAAATACTCCAGAGATTTTTTCATGATTTGAAAAATATTTCTATTGAATAAACGGGTTATCTGGTCTTGGATTAATTTGCAATTTGAGAGACCTCCTGCATTTGCCTATATAACATTAGTCACTACACTTCATAAAGCAAAGTTCCAAAACTGTTTTAGATATTCTCCAGGAAACAATGTGCTGGTCCCTCTGGTGCTCAATATATATTCATACAATAGCTTTAACTAGGAGTTATAACAGACCCTTGTGATCCAAGCTGGTATGCACATACGTGAATGATACTTCCGCTGTCCTTTCCAAAGGCAGATAAGTAAAACTCCAAGGAGCCCCTTTCCATCCCTTCTGCCCTCACACTTCTCTGTATTAAATCCTATTTGCCACCTGTCTGTCCATTTTGCTAGCTTATGTCCCGTTGCAAGCTTTTTGTATCAAACTGTTTGCCAATCCTCCAAATTTGATCAGTGAATATTGATCCATATCCCAATATTCATGCATCAAAAATGCAGTCATTTTTGGCTAACCTGTGTTTGGATGGTGTCCTTGGGGAATACTATCCTTTAGTCTGAAAAATAAACCATTTACACTGATTTGCTGCATTGTCCTGAAGTCAACTTTTCCTTCCAAGTTGGCAGTGATCGATGAGCCTCAACTTTATTAACACAACTTCTATGTGATATTGTCAAATGCTTATCCACCTGCCACTCTTCATTTACTTACTTCACACAGCAGCTACCAAAACATGACATGCGGCTGCATAAACTAGTGAGATACCACAGCTATCAGTGCTGGGACTCCAACTATTCACTGTGCATAATGATTTAGATGAAGGAACTAAATGTAATATTTCCAAATTTGAATGACACAAAGCTGGGTGTGAGGGTGAACTACGACGTGGATGCAAAGATCCTTCAGTATGATTTGGACAAGTTGAGCGAGTGGGCAAATGTTTGGCAGATGCAGTATAAATTGAATAAATATGAGGTTATTCACTTTGGTAGCAAAAACAGGAAGGCAGATTACTATCTGAATGGCCATAAATTAGGAGAGGTGAATAGGCAACAAAACCTGGGTGTCTTTGTACACCAGTCACTGAATGTTCTGGCTCTAGAGTGAGTGCAGGGAAGGTTTAACAAACTGATTATTGGGATGGCAGAACCAACATCTTCCTTACGCAACATGTTGCTCATGTGCTTGCCATCATGCTGCAATCCCCCCATCCCAAACTGGCCTGTTGCTTCTCTTGCCATTCCCAAATCTTTGTTACTTTTAATAGGTTCAGAAAAATATAAAACTTTCCTGCAATCTTCAAAACACCCATAGAAGTGCCGGTGACTTCAGTCATTTGGAGGCAGAAAACCTAGGCTCGGATTGAACTTTTATATAAGGAACATGAATTACTGAGCCACAGGGCAAACACTTGGGGGGAAAATTACATCCATCTCTCCAACAGCCATAGGTATGAACTGTATTCAAGTAATTGCTTCACTCCAGCCAGAGATGGTTTCACTACTCACGTTGAAGTTAAAAGTGCAAAGGAAACTTTAAGGACAAAAGATAACAAGGCCCTAAAACTTTGTACAGTTGTTCATACCATAGGGCTCATTTAAGTTGGATTTCTGACAATTTGTGACTCCTAGATTGTCCGTACTAAAACCATTGAAACGAAGAAAGAAAAATCCTCTCAGTGAATTACCCAAATGTGAATATTCCAATTTCCTACAGATCAGCTTGCTAACCACTGCAGCCACTCATCTAAGCTATTTTTCTTCATAGCCCGTTACTAACATCAAAATGAGGCGCTCACCACCAGTGCCAGAAAATCCTTAAAACAATTTATTTACCAATGTAAAATATACAGATACTACACATTAACGGTAGCGACGGAGCTGCAGTGTATTGCGTCTTCTCCACGCAGCACGACGAGAGCCTCCAATAGTAAGATGGTATTTGTGACCCTTGCCCAAACCACGGCTCTTCTTGCCAGCAGATGTTAGGCCACGCATCTCCCTGTGCTTGTGCACAGCCTTTGTGATCCATTGGGTGTCAGGGTTGCGGCGGATAGCTTTGTGGAAGGTGTCGATCAGAACTACCTCAAAGAACTTGTAGGTGGCATCTTCACCCACCCAGTATGAGGCGAGTACTCGCAGTCCTCCACAATGACGACCAGCTCGCTCCTAACAAACAAAATTCAGACGTTGAACTTGCATGTAATACACAAAATAATATACTTGAATATTCAATGAACTCTAAACGGTTAGGCCAATTAGGGTATAAACGCAATCTTGCAGGAATTTGCACCTTTCTGAACAATTACCTCTGACAGCTTTAAACAACCCAAAAAATTTCACAAGTGCAGAGTTCAAACCTGCAAAAAACTGTACAATTTGCAGAGTAACATCTAAATATCACATCATCCAAATAGTTTACAGCCAGAGAAATTCTGACAAGCCCCATAGATGCTGCCTATAAAATAGATTTCCTTAAAATGCAGCTGCCCATTAAGTGTTAAGGTGACAGTGCCCAGCTCAGTTCCAGAGGCCAGGATGCAAAATTTTACACTCTCCCACGTGTAAAGCGGAGTACACTTAGCAGAAAAGCAGCACTGCTGAACACGGGAGGACATCTACAGGGAAACCGAAAATTTAACACGTATTCTGGGATGCGCTTAATTTCTGTTAATACTGATTTAACTCTGGGCATTTAATTTCTGAAAATTAGGACCAACTTCTCCTGAAGTGTCATTTTACCAGAAAAACAATCATTGTTAGACAAAGCATGAAAAAAATACTGAAGGGATAATTTTTGGCAGCATGCAAGTTACATTTGCTTGAATACATACCTTTTTTTAAAGGGAGGAGGCAAAACGATGAATGACAATTTATGATGAATTCACACCCCAACACTTAATTTTCTCCATGTGCAAAGTTGAGGAAAATGGCATTTGGTAAGAAATGCTTTATTATTAATTCAATATTTTCTGTATGCCGTTGACTGACCAGCACTTTTGCTGTATTATAATTTCACTTTTTCTGTAAAAAGGAGACGCTTTCTTTGAAATAGCTGACAGTTTTAGAAGTCAGCTACCCAGAGTCCATCAATATTCATGAGCGCTCACACACAAATTAAGCACATCCCAGAATGAGTGCTAGATCACAAGTTTCCCTTGGATGTCCACTTCAATTCAGCAGCAATGGTCATTTCTCTTCGTGCATCCTGTATGGGGATGTGCCTGTACAGTAAATTTTTAATTACAGTACCATATCAAGGGGAAGTAAGTGAACAGAAATTAATATGTTGCCTTTTTAAACATCAAGTTCATTTTTCCAACCTCCCAATAGATGGGCTGACTCACATCTTGGAGACAAGGCCATAGATAAACGGTTAACATTTTGATGGGAAGAACTGCAAGTAGCAGGTTATAATCAAATCGCACTGCAATCCCAAGTAATTTCAGTTAGGTCTTCATGAACAAAAACATGCCACACCAACCCAATAATGGACTTATAACAATTCACAGCCTTATTGTTGAATGCAACTTCAGACAGATAGTGTGTGCAACCAGTCTCTTAAAGTATCATTACTTGCACCAAACTGAATTGTTTTTCTTTGCTCAAGTCCTCCATAGAATGGAAGTAGAGCTGCTAACCGACTGTATCTAATCCTTATATCTCTAGAAACTATATTCCGCAATCCTCTGATCGGGACCAAATGTTGGCACAAGTCTGGGATGAGCAAACCGACTTGCTGTCTCAATTCAAAGTGGTATTTGAGTAGCAACTGTTCACAAAATCTTTCCATCTAATTTGAAATCAACAACTATCAAGGCATTATGGTCATTTTAATCCTGTAGGAACTTCATTTACAAGATATCAATATAATTCATGTCAAAAGTCCTTGCCATGGAAAAATTGTCAAAAATCTCAGCGTGTTTTGGTCCCTTTATGCACGAGGTGATTCAGACAGGGCACCTCTTCAGTGGTAGTGGGTCTGGCCAATGACTAGTTGTCCAGATCAAAAACAGATCTACAGAAAAGATTAGCAACTAAACACCATACCTCAGCAACAGATTGAAGGCTTCGTGCAAACTTCAGCTGATTGACACCATGATGTACTGGTTTACCGTAAGTTGCACCCTTGGGAACAGGACGTTTGCGGCCACCACGGCGTACTCGCACACGATATATCACATAACCTGTGAACCAAGAAATCAGCAGGTATGATTCACATAATGAATTAAGCATCCTGACAAGAATAATCAATAGCAGCACACAGCTATTTCTTACTTTTCTAAGAATTCACCCTCAGAGTAATGCTGTTGCTTTTCAGATGGTGGTAATACATTCCAATGCATAAGCTGCTAAGATTTTGAGTAAACACCACCATAGAATTGTGATTATAGCACAGAAGGCCATCTGGTCTCAAGACTACAGCAAATGCTTTCCTTCAAAAACTAAAATCTGTGTCAAACCCCAAAGTTAATTCCAAATTATAATCACTCGCTTCACAAGAAAGCTTCTCATGTCTTTGATATTTTGCCAATCACCTTAAATCTGTGCCCTCTAGTTCTGGACCCTTCCACCAATGGAAGTTTCTCCCCATCTACTCTGTCTAGACAATTCATGCTTTTGAACTATCAAGTTTCTCTTCAAGAACAGCTGCAGCTACCCAAATCGATCCACAAAGCTGAAGTCCCTCATGCACGGAAACACAAGCCTTTCACAGCCGTCCCATATTTCAAAAATATCCAGTTTTCAAAGTATGATTTTGGACATCCAATTTGTATCCTTTATTTTGTATTGCCTCTCCTTGTCCAGTCTCCCAAAAAATATCATTTTGCAACACTTTGCATTAAATTGAATCTGCTACGTGCCCTCAATCCACTGTATTCTATTGAGATTATCACTATCCTCCTTACAGTTCACAACACTTCCCAGTTTTGATACAGCCATAATTTTGAATTGTGCACTGTATACCCAAGTCTTAGTCATTAATAGGGATAAAAAAGTGTCCTTAATACCTATTCTCTAGGGAACCCCACTACATACTTCCTTCCAGTCAGGAAAAAAAGAGCCAACCTACTATTTCTTTTCACTCCGCCAACTTCATATCCATACTGCTATTGTCCTTTTTATCCCTAAAGCTTTAACTTTGCTGACAACCTGTGTTGTGGCACTCTCAAATATCTTTAGAAAGTCCATGTACACTACATCAGCCACATTGGCCTCATAAATTGTTACTGAAATCAACCAAGTTAAATATGACTTGTCTGTAACAATGTACACCTACCAAAGAGACAAGCAGCCCTGAGATAAGTGCATAAAGAACTGGTGAACAATCCACATTTATGTAGTACAACACACTGCAGACATTATTCATATGGCATGCTGCAATATTCAGTTTTGATGAAAAAAAGTCACTCACTCCTGTTGTAATCAGTTGCCCCAATTTAATTGTAATTCACAGGGTTATCTTACAGGAAACATTTACAGTTCAATAAACTACAAATTCAGTATCTAAACCAACCGTATATATTTAAATTGCAAGTGAGTGGTTACCGTCCTACCCGTTGAGTTGTAATGGATACAGAACATGTGGTCCTCATCCCCACAGTAACCTGACATTCCCATGACAGCAAAATGTTGATCACTTAAGACTCTGGCAGATCAAGCATTCAGTTTTCACCACATCCTTGCTCCATCTCTGTGACTTGTGGCTGGTTTACAGACTCACAATAATAGATCCCCTCTCCCGACAAGCTGCTGCTGCTGCAGCCCGGCCTTACCTTGCTTGGCCTTGTAGCCCAGTCTGCGAGCCTTGTCGGGTCTGGTAGGCCGGGGAGCCCGGTGCAGAGCCGAGAGCTGGCGGTACTGCCAGCAACGGACCCGCAGCAAGAACCGCATCACGTCCGACTGCTTCTTCCTCCATAGCTCCTGCATGTACTTGTAGGCTCCCATTCTCGCTCAGTCTGGGGACACAGAGAGAGAGAGAGAGAGGCCCCGTTACACATCACACCGGCGGCAAAGCAGCGACCCGCGGCTGGCAGAGCGGCCGAGGACAGGACCCGGTCCCTCTGCCTCCCCCTCCCCCCTCCCTTCACCCGCAGACCCGGCTCCCCGCACTCGCGGCCCGATCGCACCACCAGCTGCCTCCCCCCCCGGCCTCATCCCGCGGAACCGGCCCGGGGTTCGCCCCTCTGCCGGGGCTCCCCGGGCACATTGAACTCCAATATCAGAGCGGCCATGGCAGCAGGTCAGCGCTGCTGGTACAGGCGGTGGCGGCTGGCCGGGATGGGTGATGTGGCGGCGGGATGGCAGCGGATTGTGTATGGCCTCCCCCCCGGGCCCGGCTCAGGCTCTCTCTCACCTCCTGATGGCGGCGGCCGGAAAAAGAAGGAATGCAGCCCCCCGCGCGCTTTAACAGGCCGCGCGCGTCACTTCCGGCAGCCTGCAGGGGGCGCAGTCAGAGGCAGAGGCCACACAGGCAGACAGTGCACCAGAGCACTGCATTCAAACTGCTGGAAGGTCTATCACCCCAGGTCCAGCTCACTCCACAGAACCTGCTGAGTACTTCCAGCATTCTCAGACTTCCAACATTTACACTATTCTGCTTTTTAATTGGCTTTAAACCAGCAGTTTCCCCTGCTCCTGGACGGCACGGTAGCACAGTGGTTAGCACTGCTGCTTCACAGCTCCAGGGACCTGGGTTCGATTCCCGGCTCGGGTCACTGTCTGTGTGGAGTTTGCACGTTCTCCCCGTGTCTGCGTGGGTTTCCTCTGGGTGCTTCGGTTTCCTCCCACAGTCCAAAGATGTGCGGGTTAGGTTGAGTGGCCATGCTAAATTGCCCCTTAGAGTTCTGAGATGCGTAGGTTAGAGGGATTAGTGGGTAAATATGTAGGGATATGGGGGTAGTGCCTGGGTGGGATTGTGGTTGGTGCAGACCCGATGGGCCAAATGGCCTCCTTCTGCACTGTAGGGTTTCTATGATTCTATGCTCCTGACCTATTTTGAGCACCTCACTAACACTAATGCAAAATACTGCAGATGGCATATTGGAATCACCTAGGAAAGGTCACATCTGAAAAGTGGGGCTGAATTTGATTGTGGGACAAAATGCCAGGCCTGAGCCCACACTTGCAGGACCAGCTGGGTTATTCCACCTGCAATTAAGGGTGATGGGCAGCAGGCAGACTCCTGATATGCCAGCCTAATTAGAATTCAGGATGGCCAAGGGGATGGCACTGACGGTCACGTGGCAAATCCCTCCAGGGATTCATTGGAAGCATGGAACCTGCCTTTCCTGCCCATGGACATGGAGCCTCATGCCCCAATGGCTTCCCTGGACTTTTGATTTGATTTGTATGATTCATTATTGTCACATGTATTAGTATACAGTGAAAAGTATTGTTTCTTGCGCACTATATAGACAAAGCGTACCGTACATAAAGAAGGAAAGGAGAGGGTGCAGAATGTAGTGTTACAGTCATAGTTAGGGTGTTGAGAAAAATCAAGTTAATGTGAGGTAGGTCTATTCAAAAATCGGATGGCAGCAGGAAAGAAGCTGTTCTTGAGTTGGTTGGTACATGACCTCAGACTTTTGTATCTTTTTCCTGATTGCAGATGGTGGAAGAGAGTATGCCTGGGGTGTGTGGGGTCCTTGATTATGCTGGCTGCTTTTCCAAGGCTGCAGGATATGTAGACAGAGTCAATGGATGGGAGGCTGGTTTGCGTGATGGACTGGGCTTCGTTCATGACACTTTGTAGTTTCTTGTGATCTTGGACAGAGTAGGAACCAAACCCAGCTGTGATACAACCAGAAAGAATGCTTTCTATGTTGCATCTGTAAAAGTTGGTGAGAGTCATAGCAGAAATGCCAAATTACCTTAGTCTCCTGAGAAAGTAGAGGCATTGGTGGGCTTTCTTAAGTATAGCATCAGCATGGAGGGACAAGGACAGGCTGTTGGTGATCTGGATACCTAGGAACATGAAGCTCTTGACCATTTCCCCTTCATCCCCATTGATGTAGACAGGGGCATGTCCTCCACTACGCTTCCTGATGTTGATGACTATCTCCTTCATTTTGCTGACATGGAGGGAGAGATTATTGTTGTGTCACCAGTTCACCAGATTCTCTGGCTGGAATTTTACCATTTTGTCCGCCACAGGAATCAGAGCGGGCGAGGGGTGGATCATGGAAAGGTCCGTTGACCTCGGGCGGGATTTTACAGTTTTGGGATGAACAAGGCCGTAAATTCCCGCCCACTATCTCTTTCGTGTATTCCATCTCATCATTGTTTGAGATCCGACCCATTATGTTGGTGTCATCAGCAAACTTGAAAACTGAGTTGGAGGGGAATTTGACCACACAGTCATAGGTGTATATGGAATATAGTAAGGGGCTGAGGACACAGCCTTGTGGGGCACCTGTGTTGAGGATGATCGTAGAAGAGGTATTGTTGCCTATCCTGACTGATTGCGGCCTCTGGGTTAGGAAGTTCAGGATCCAGTCGTAGAGGGAGGAGCTGAGCCCCACGCCATGGAGTTTGGAGCTGAGTTTCGTTGGAATAATGGATTTGAAGGCTGAGCTATAGTCGATAAATAGAGGTCTGACATAGGTCTCTTTGTTATCTATGTTTTCAGGGTTGAGTGCAGGGCCAGGGAGATGGTGTCTGCTGTGGATCCTTTGCAGTGGTAGGCGAACTGTAGTGGATCCAGGCAATCTGGGAGGCTGGAATTGATTTGAGCCATGACTAACCTTTCAAAGCACTTAATAATGACGGATGTCAGAGCCACTGGACGATAGTCATTAAGGCATCCTGCCTGGCTTTTCTTTGGTACCAGGATGATGGTCATCTTCTTGAAACAGTTAGGGACCTCAGATTGTTGTAAAGAAAGGTTGAAGATGTCTGCGAATACCTCCGCCAGCTAGTCTGTGCAGAATCTGAGTGCTCGTCAGGGCACAGAGAACAGAGGTCCAATATAAGGGCCAGCCTCTCATGTCTAGGCAGTGTTAGAAACACTTCTGATACCATGATACATTGAGTGTAATATAGATGTACTAGGCAGCCAGTAAAAACAGGCATCAGACTCCTAAATATTGTAATAAATGGCCTAATGTCAGTTTTAAAATTGATATTTGCCATTAAATGGAGTTGGCTTTGGGTTAGCTGATGCAGGATTTCCTGGTTAATATGTGACCGAATCAGAGATCCTGAGAGAAGCTGCCATCAAAAAAGCAAGTTTTATCAAATACTTAGTTTAATGAAGAGACTTGAAAAAACAAAATAGTTCCTCTTGACTGCTCAGCAACATTGTGGTCTACTGTTAGCCAGCATTTGGGCACCCAGCACCCTTTATTACCCCACTCCAGACGGACTCTCTGAAATTGGTGACGACCAGCTCAGGTGGTCTAGAAACAATTTATCTCCTCCTGGCACCTTCCCTCTTTGTTTTCCATTCAACTTAAAAATCTAGAGTTGGCTTGACTCTGTGAGAATCTGATCCTATAGTTTGATCTTCTGAGCCAAGATCATTTCTCACCAATGTATAAACTTAATCCTTTATTAATTGAATTACTCCATCTCATTTCCTTTCTGCCTTTCCTTCAGAAATGTCAAGTGTTCCTGAATATCCATACAGAAATCGGTACTGATATAGGACTTCCTGTCCTTTCTACAAATTGAATTATCCTGATAACTCATCAGTAGTAACTTTATGAAACTTTACCCCAGACACTTCAAACAGAAGCACACATTATTCAATCATTGTCGCCATTATTTTTCTATCTATTAAAACAAAGTAATCCAAGCCCACTTCTAGACCCCTTTTGTTCAGCCTCAACTGCTGCAAGTAAGATTGTACTTTAATGTTATTTAAAGATGTATGGTTTTTCCTTTACCCCAGGGCATCTCCTAATCACTGCACAAGTGTTACAGTGATTTCCATTTCCAAACATTAACTTTCAAATTTAAAAACCTATTGTACTGCTGACATCTTTTTCTCAGCGAGGTCTACCAGAGAATGAAATATTGAAATTTACAGTTCTACTTTTCTTTTAGTACAGGATTAATCTCCAGAACCATGCCATGAGTATTTTTTAATCTCGTTGAACAGTGTTACAATCTATATAAAAGAACATGCATTTCCAACACTCCCCTCTGTTAGTTTTATTGCTAATCATATGGTGCCAGGGTGGCACGGTAGCACAGTGGTTAGCACTGCTGCTTCACAGCTCCAGGGACCTGGGTTCGATTCCCGGCTTGGGTCACTGTCTGTGTGGAGTTTGCACATTCTCCTCGTGTCTGCGTGGGTTTCCTCCGGGTGCTCCGGTTTCCTCCCACAGTCCAAAGATTAGCGGGTTAGGTTGATTGGCCATGCTAAAATTGCCCCTTAGTGTCCTGGGATGCATAGATTAGAGGGATTAGCGGGTAAAATATGTAGGGATATGGGGGTAGGGCCTGGGTGGGATTGTGGTCGGTGCAGACTCGATGGGCCGAATGGCCTCTTTCTATACTGTAGGGTTTCTATGATTTCTATGATGATAAAGACATAGAGACATGACAAAATATCTAACTTCAAATAAAGGCAATTGTCAAGGACATTTATTTGTATAAAAGCAAATTACTGCGGCTACTGCAATCTGAAACAAAAACAGAAAATGCTGGAAAATCTGACAGGTCTGACAGCATCTGTGGGGAAAGAATAGAGCCAACGTTTCGAGTCTGATTTGTAGCTCACTGATTTGTATAATGAGCCAGGGATATATATGCTTTTCAATTACTGCAAATGCTACATCTATAAGACATCTCGTTTCAGCGTTTGAAGATGAGATAATCTCGTCTGGAATATTGGAACAGACATATGCCGTGGCTGGTTGCCTGCGTATTCTCTTTAAATCAGCTTCACATCATAATTTATCATTATGTGTTGCAGCTTACCAGCAGTCACAGCTCAGGAAACTAAGATAACTTAAGTCAAAAATGAAAAGAAAATATAGAGCCGATTCGCAGGAATGATTTTTGAATCACATTATTTAAGTTTTAACCAACGTTTAACAACATCTTACATAATCTGAAATCATTCAGAAGATAATACCCCATACCTTCTTTATTCTTTGCAAGCTAATCTACTGGTTTACAGTGCCATGCTCAATTTGAACTTATCGTGATACAGGAGAGAGAAGAGTAGGAGTTTGATTGTTATAATTAGCTTCAGTGCTGGGGAAAAGTGCAGTGGCATGAAACCCCCGCGGAGTCTCACATAAGCTCAGAGCCATATTCAAGAATGAATGATTCAATAACAAATAATGTGTGATAGCAACAGTACAGCTTCCTAAAATGCTACAGTTTCCCTTCGTACATACATCGACAAGTCTCCGAATAATTTGGCAGCACCCAGTCTCAGGCAAGCATGAAGGATCTGTAGGCCTGTCTGCAGTGCTGGTACCCAAGCTTGCCAGAGGGTGCCCATCTCCAGGCAGTTGAAATGCCCTCTGATATGGTGGGAAAGTGGAGACCACTGGGAAATCCATTAACTTAGTGTTAACAAGATTTTTAATCGGCCCAATTGACTGCCCACAACCTGGGGTTGGTGCCTGCCTCATGGGGTGGATGGCCTTGTAGGCCCCTAACCCACTTCTCAAAAGGGCTAGACCTGAAAATGGTGCCAGGTAACAGGCATGCTAGCCACAGCTGATATTTTTGTGCCCCTCTCCGGTCAGTCACTCCATCATCCCTTCCTCCATTGTCTTTGATGGTTGACTACTCCACTTCGGCTACAGCTTCAAACATTGGATGTTCTGTCCTTTAAAGTTCAATTTCTGGCTCCATCCAGACTTTCTCAAATGTCTGTCAACCATGCGTCCTTGTCAAATTCTTCTCACAGGAACTGCGAGGCTTGCTGGACTCAGGCTATTTAACAATCATTTTGATGGTGTCTCCCATCTGCCATCAGTCAACTTACACTGTCTATCAACCAAACTCTATTTTCTGATTCTACACCATAATTGGACACCCCATGTGCAACTTTATCCATTGTCCTGGCTTGTAGTTCAAGGTTCAGTGAATGCAGTAACAACTGGCTCCTGTTAAACAATAGAAAACCTGAATATTGAAAGGTATGTGACAATTAGGAAGGACATGAAGTTAGGAAAAGGTGTGAATTAATAATTAGAGAGGGATGATCTAAGTTCAGGAAACCAGGATGTAGAATCAGTTTGGGTTGAGATGAAAAAGATAAAAGCAGTCATTTGTGGGAGTGGCCTACGGGCCCCCTAACTGTAACTACACAGTGGGCCAGAGTATAAAAGAAGAGATGATGGGAGCTTGTCAGAAAGGTCTGGTGATAATTATGGAGGTTTTAATTTACAGAGATACTGAAAGATTCAGATGGGAAAAGGTAGATGAGGAATCCATAGAATATTTTCAGGATAGTTTGTTAGAACAGCAGGTTCTAGACCTGGTATTGTACAATGAGAATGGATTAATTGATAACTTAAAAGTGAAGGCACCCAAGGTAGCAGTGATCATAATAGGATTGATTTTGCATTCAGTTTGAGGGAGAGAAGAGTGCATCCAAGACTAGTATTTTAAACTTAAATAAGGGAAGGCATGAGGGCATGAAAACTGAGCCAGCTAAAGTGAACTGGTAAATGTGATACATCAATAGAGTTTCAGTAGCAGACATTTAAAGACATATGAGAACACACAGAATAGACACATTCCAATTAGAAAGAAAAATTCCATGGGGAGGCTCCATCGCTCATGGCTAACTAAAAAAGTTAAAGACATTGGCTGGAATTCTCCCCAAAAATTCTAAGTCCCCAATTTACATGAAAATTGGAATACTCACATTGGTTTTTTTAGTGGGATTTTCAGATTGAATCTCCCACACCCTGAGTGTTGCAGAGTCCCCGAGTGGGATTCCTACTGAAGATCTGTGGGCAGGTCCGATTCCCACTGGAGAGGCCGGCAGCATAGCACTGAACTGGCCACTGCGCATGTGCCAATCTGTCAGAGTGGAGATTGGCGAATGCACAGTAACCCTGCATTGCTGGCCTCCAGATCACTGGCCAGCCCCGCAAACCTCCATCACTGGCCTCCTAACTCCCCCATCCCGATCGCTGGCCTCCTGGACCTCTCTGGGCCAGCCCCAAGGTCCACGCCGCAGCGAGCCCTGATCTTCCTGACCCCTGGCGAGCCCTGATCTTCTCCCCATACATGCCTCCTCCCCCCACCCCTCGCAGGCTTGACGACCCCCCCGCAGTCCCAAACCCACCCCCTCTCTGCAGCCCTGACCCCCCTGGCAGCCCTGACCCTACCTCCCCCAGCAGCTCCGACCCCCCCCCCCTCCCCCACCCAGCAGCCCCTATCCTCCCTAACCCAGATGACCATCCCCGATCACCTCCTTCCTCCCTCTGCCACTGCTCCCATTGCAGAGTGGCAGTGGCCCACCCCTACCGATTGGCCCCCAATAAGCCCCCCCTTGGCACTGCCCAATCCTCAGTGAGCAGTTCCAAGGTGTCCCTTGGGCATTGTCTGTTCACCTCTTGGGCAGTGGAAGGAGGCTAAGCTGGCACTTCCAGGCTGGTACTACACTGGGCACTCCCCTTACCCCCCAACCTCCTGGGGGGCCCTCAATGGCCTTTGTTCCCTCCAGCGGGGTCAGGCCACCTGTTCCCCATTAGTGGGGAGCAGTTGTAAATCCTGCTGGAGTGAACCATTCCTGGTGGGGGGAGGGAAGTTCCAGGCCCGTTAATGAAATGCAAATAGAGAGATAAATTTAAATATAATGAAGCAAACTTCTCGCCAACTTATCCCCCCTCACTAAATTTGTCAGTGAGGTTTACAACTGATTTACCCAAGCATAAACCGATTGAGGGGGTCCCTCCGGGAGCATAAAGGTAAGTACAGCCTCCGGAGGAGAGGGACATTGCCAAGCAGTGCCCTGGCAGTGCCCCCGGCACAGGTTGGCACTGCTAGGTAACCTAACAATTCCAACCTGACAGTGCCAATCTGTGCCAGGGGGCAGTGCCCGGACAGACCATAGGGGAAACCTCATATGCGGTGTCTCATCTGTTTGTGATGCAGGGGGAAGTGAACATTAGGAGGGATGGAGATGCTGGGGATGATCATGTGGTGGGGTGGGAGGGGAGCGTTTAGAAATGGCACTCCCCCTCCCCTCACCCCACTTTTTTTGTTCTACTTTCAAAGAGTCAAAATCTGGAGAGAAAACAGACTGGTGGCGTTAGTGAGTTCCACACTGGTTTTCTCACCGGAACTGACACTCTTCCAAATTCTTTTAAGATTCTCCCCATGATCTAACTTAAAGAAAAAGAATATAATTGTGCAAAGACAGGTGGCAGGTCAGAAGGTTGAAAAGGGTATAAAGAACAGCAAAGAATGACAAAAAGATTAATAAGGAGCGAAAAGTTAGAGTAGGAGATAAAGTCGGAGACTAAGATTTTCCATAGATATTTAAAGAAAAGAAGAGTAATAAACTGAGTATTGGTCCTGTAGAAAGTGAGTCTGGGGAATTGATTTTGGGAAGGCGGGAGATGTTGGATGAATTAAACAGTCTTCACTATAGAGGACATAGTAGCATCCCAGTAATAGCTGTAAATCAGGAAATGGAAGGGAGGGAGGAACGCAGGAAAATTATAATCACCAGGGAATTGGTATTGAGCAAATTGTTGATTTCCAGGTCTTACATACAAAGAAATATACATTGAAAATGGAAGCAGGAGGAGGCCATTTGGCCCTTCGAGTCTGCAGCACCATTCATTATGATAATGGCTCATTATCAAATTCAATGCCCTGATCTCACCTTCCCCTTATTGCTCCCTTTAGTTCAAGAGCTATATCTAATCCCTTTTTGAAATCACACAACATTTTGACCTCAACTACTTTTTGTGGTAGTGAATTCCACACATTCACTACCTTCTGGGTGAAGAAATGTCTCCTCATCTCAGTCCTAAAACGTTTACCCCTTATCCTCAAATTATAACCCTTAGTTCTGGACTCCCCCACCATCGGGAACATTCTTTCTGAATCTACCTCATCTAAATCTGTTAGAGTTTTATAATGAGATCCCCACTCACTCATATGCTCACTCACTCAGCTTGTCCAAATCACAGTGAAGCATCTCTGCATCCTCCTCACAACTCACCCTCCCACCCAACTTTGTATCATCTGAAAAATTGGAGATAATACATTTAGTCCCTGGAGAGGCCAGCAATAGGTTTGGGGGGTGGGGGGTGAAATCTAAGGGGTTGGGGTGCCTGACAGATTTTTCTGTATTCTGTTGCACAGAATAGAGAGGTCTATGCTTGCACGACAACGCCCTCTAATGTGAGCAGCCAGCTTTCTGGTGAGAATAGACTCTGTCCACTCTCTCTACAGTAAGAAGTTTAACAACACCAGGTTAAAGTCCAACAGGTTTATTTGGTAGCAAAAGCCACACAAGCTTTCGGAGCTCCAAGCCCCTTTCACCTGAAGAAGGGGCTTGGAGCTCCGAAAGCTTGTGTGGCTTTTGCTACCAAATAAACCTGTTGGACTTTAACCTGGTGTTGTTAAACTTCTTACTGTGTTTACCCCAGTCCAATGCCGGCATCTCCACATCATGACTCTCTCTACTGGCAGGAATCAGAGTGTGCATTTTTATTTGCACTAGGCAGCGTAAGATTTCATTTATGGCCTAGCCAAAAAACGGATCTGAAACTTTCTCATTTTCACGCTTGTTTAGCACTTAGAATTTTTTTTAGTAAGATTGCCCCCAGAGTCCTTGAGTATTTTTAAGATGGAGCTCAATAGGTTCTTAATTAACGGGGGTGTGAAAGGCTATCGACGGTCGGAAGGAATGTGAGTTAACGTTACAATCGGATCAGCCATGATCTAAGTGAATGGCACAGCAGGCTGAAGGGGCGGAGTGGCCTACTCTTGCTCTTGATTCTTATGTAGGTATGTTCATAAAAAAACTTTTATCTAGCCAGAAAAGGGAAAACAGTAGTTTAGACAAAACAACAGCTGTGAGCATGGCTTGCTTTGGCCAGCATGAAAACATAGCAAATGGGTCCTTGCGGGGTGGGGGGGGGGAAATAGTCCCAGTGATGCGCGATATAACTCACGAGGCTAGAGATGCTCGAGGAAATAAAGGCTTTTATTGACTACTACAATAGAGCTACCATATATAATACACGATCCCAGACTGAAGGGTCCCAGACAGAGCAGTGACCTTTATACCTCTCCCAGGAGGCGGAGCCCGACTGGGATGTACCATAATAACTATATTACAGGTAGAACAGCCTAACCCTAACCCCAACAGTAACATGTAGAACAGCCCAACCCTAACCCCAACAGTAACATATATACAGACTCATAGTACTGGCCAGACCCTGGCTCAGTACTACCTGGTGGGAACCAACGATGGTTCACCACACCCAGTTAATAATTAAACTATTAATTCCATAATTTATTATTTTTCTGATTCATTCATAGGATGTGGGTGTCGCTGGCTGGGTCAGCATTTATTGCCCATCCCTGAGGGCATTTAAGAATCAACCACATTGCTGTGGATCTGAAGTCACATGTAGGCCAGACCAGGTAAGGATGACAGATTTCTTTCCCTAAAGGACATTAGCAAACAAGATAGGTTTTTACAACAATCAACTTTTAATTCCAGATTTTTGTTGAATCAAATTTCATCATCTGCCACGGTGGGATTTGAACCCAGATTGCAAGAGCATTATCCTGGGCTTCTGGTCCAGTGACAATACTACTACGCCACTGCTTACTAATTACTTTACTTTATCAAAGCGCAATCATGCTGGGGTTTAAATCAAGGTCCACAGTGTAACTTTTAAAAGTTCAATACAGGCTTAATATAGGTTATCTTAAAACCAAGAGAAAGCAGAAATAAAATACAAAAACATGAAGCTGCAAAAAGTGGTGATTGTAGAAACAGCAAATGTCTCATACAAATGTTTTTAAAAAGACTGAAAAGCCTCTTTAGTTGATGCATGCTTATGGAGTGCTTTTCTGTGTCTAAGATGTATTCCTCTGAATTTAAAGGTACCATCAACCGTCTATTGTTGATGAAGATAATAAAGGAGAAATAAATGGAAGGAGGTAGCAACAGAATAGAGCGTCATGGGAAAGGGCTGGAAGAACACAGGGAAATCATGAGCAAATGACTCTTGGACCAAAAGTAAAGAATTAAATTAGGATTTTTGGGCTTGTCAGACAGGTTCCAAAAATACTGGCATAGGCAAGGATGCCAGTTGCCTGCCACCAATACCAATGCCGGCCATTTCTGGGAGGTGGGTTAGGGCCCTGCAAGGGTGCTCATCCTAACAAGGCAGACATTCACACCCAGGTGGTGGGCAGTGAATAAGTCACATTAATAGCCTTGTTAACAGTAAGTTAAGGGAATTTGCCAGTGGTCTCCAGTTTCTCAATACAACAGAGAGCAACCAACTGCCTGGAGACAGGCACCCAGCGGCAAGAGCAGGTGTCAGCAGTCCAGACGGGCCTTGCTGTCTATCTGGGTCTGGGTGCTGCAAAATTATACATTCACGATACCTGCACATCACTGGTCAGGATGTGGAGATGCCGGCATTGGACTGGGGTGAACACGGTAAGAAGTCTCGGTATTTGCTGCCAAATAAACCTGTTGGACTTTAACCTGGTGTTGTGAGACTTCTTACTGTGTGATCACTGGTCAGGCCAGGATTTATTATTCATCCCTATGTACCCTTAAGAAGCTGGTGAGCCGCCTTCTTGAACTATTACAGTCCATATAGAGCCCTTCAGAGGGACTTCCCCATCACCCCATCAACCCACACTGTGGTGACCTGGCTGTTTTTCCTATTCTTATTTACTTTTTTAAAAAGTTAATGAGAGAGCACTTCCATGTTGAAGCTCCCTCTCAGTTACTCGCCATGCGTGACAGCTTCACGAAAGTTGAAAGACCTCTGCTTGGCCTCCAGCTTTGAGAGCCTATCCACCATTTGTAATTGGCAGCGAGCTTCTTTCCATATCTTTTAAGGAGGTGTCCCAATCAGAATCCCAAAGAATTTCCCTCCGGGGGTGGGTTCGGGAGATGGAAATAGTCCCAACTTCTGTTTTCTGACCTTCAGGTGAAGAATCGGTGCTTAAGTTTCGGGATTCTCCACAGTGATAACCTTGCCCTAAAGGGTCAGGCTGCCTTCCTCAGTGTCTATGAGACGTGTTGCCAGCATTGCTCAAAATTCATTATATGTGAGATAGTAATGTTCAGGGAGTGCACCAAGTATTCAGCATCAATTGACTTATATCCGCTGCTAATGGATATTAAACCACCTAAGTTGTCTGGCACAAGTTCGCAAGCGGGTTAACTTTCACGTTAATTGGTCGGCTGCATGAAACAAAAAGAAATCTACCAGCTGCCACTCTCCTTTGGAGAACAGGTATTGCAAATAAGAAAATGTAGCAGCCAGCTTGCAAGATTGTTTAAACTTTTTGTGAATGTGTCATTGACCAGACCCCAGTCTGCGGGGGAGATCCTGTTAGCGGCTAATGACCTATTGTTTAAAGGAGATGAAGGTTGAGATTCAAGACACCTGCTTTCCGAAGAAAGCCACAAGGTTCCACGGATTTTGAACAAACAAGAACAAACTTTATTATAAGTAATATCTTGGGAAGATTGGCGACCACCAAGTGGCGTAATTAAAGAACCATTTATTAACAGGATTAACCATATACAGAGAGTGCTGAAGATGCCATCGATAACATCAATTCCAGTCTCGAGCCTGCCTAGGGGCCCGCGCTCAGATCATTTGAGAGCTTCAGGTCGATTGACCGAATGGGTCACATGACCCTCCAAAATCTCACTCCTTAAAGGGGCTCACAACTACACGACAAAAGTTCTGAAAGATAAAACAATTTACAGTGTGTATCTCATACTCTAACATTTAGAGTGGGTGTGAGGTACATGTGAATTAACAGATGAACTGGTGGTGGAACACACCACACTACAGAGTTAGTGACAGATGCTACCAAAACAGAATCCATGGATGTTTTCAAGAAGGAACCTAGACGTCAGGAAACACCAAGTCAAACAATCTCATTGAAACTTTGTCTCATGGGGGATACCCAACTTCACCTTCAAAGATCTTTCCATGGAATTATCTCCAAACGTTACTCCCACTCGGTCGGCTTTAACAATGACCCATCTCTTGGCCTCTGCAATTCCTTCTCCCTGGATTCCCAAATACATTCAACATCAGTTTATGAGGACACTTTCAGATCTATGGATTTATCAAGCAGAGTACCACTGCTTCAGAGGGGTACCATTGCCTCAGTGTCCCTCTTAATACAAAGCCTGCTCCCTGCAGTCCTTTCTCTAACATTTTAATTTAACTGGAACCTGTTCCTGACCCTGTCTCCATGACACTTGCAGGCTGACTACCCCAAATTGACTCCAAGCTGTATCCAGCTATATATGACTCCCGGAACTTTCTCTAAGCCCCCTTTAATTACCAGGGCTTCCACTGAATCGTGTCCAATTTCCAGCAGTTCCCCTGAACTTCTTTGATTATCAGAGCTCCCCCTGACCCTCTACTCAGCCCCTCAGAGCAAATGGCAGCACTTTGGCTGCATGGAGCTTCTTAGACCATAAGACCATAAGATATAGGAGCAGAATTAGGCCATTTGGCCCATCGAATTTGCTCCACTATTCAATCATGGCTGATAGGTTTCTCAAACCCTATTCTCCCATCTTTCCTTGTAACCTTTGATCCTCTTACCAATCAAGAACTTATCTACCCCTATCCTAAATATACTCAATGACCTGGCCTCCACAGCCTTTTGAGCCAATGAATTCCATAGATTCACCACTCTCTGGCTGAAGAAATTCCTCATCTCAGTTCTAAAGAGTCGTCCCTTTATTCTGAGGCTGTGCACTCAGACCCTAGCCTCTCCTACTAATGAAAATATCTTTCCCACATCCACTATATCCAGGCCTTTCAGTATTCTGTAAGTTTCAATGAGATTCCCCCCTCATCCTTCTAAACTCCATCGAGTACAGACCCAGAGTCCTTAAACATTCCTCAAATTTCAAGCTTTTCATTCCCGGGATCATTTTTGTGAGCCTCCTCTGGATCCTTAGACACGGGATCCAGAATTGCTCACAATACTCCATATGTGATCTGACCAGAGCCTTATAAAGTCTCAGCAGTATATCCCTGTTTTTGTATTCTCGTCCTCTCATAATGAATGCTAACATTGCATTTGCCTTCCTGACTGACTACCAACTCAACCTGCAAGTTAACCTTAAGAGAATCCTGAACTGGGACTCCCAAGTCCCTTTGTGCTTCCCCTTGCTCTTGACACTGCCAAACTGACTGCCTCTAGAAGAATTGTTCACTGACCCTTGAATTGTTCTGGTGACCTATTAAAGCATTCCCAGAGGGCCCCATTCTTGTTACCAGACAGGGACCAATGTAACAAACATGGGAAGATCCTGTATTTTAAATGTTACAATCTCCAGACATTAATTTAGCACAAAGACACATACAGATCAATGGATTTCATGACAAATGTCACACCAATTAGAGTATGCATTGTTGAATAAATACTGAAAATGCTGGAAAAGTTTAGCTGGTCTGGCAGCATCTGTGGTGAGCGAAACAGAGTTAACATTCCAAGTCTGTATGACCCTTCTTCAGAGCTCCATTGTATGTATTGTAGAAAATTTTTTTGATTTCAATTTTGGAGTTTTCTACTAATATAATCAGCTGTACAAATAACTATTAATTTTTTCTGGTTTGCATGATTTTTAAAGTTTATTTATTAGTGTCACAAGTAGGCTTACATCAACACTGCAATGAAGTTACTGTGAAAATCCCCTAGTCGCCACACTCTGGCGCCTGTTCGGGTACATTGAGGGAGAATTTATCATGGCCAATCCACCTAACCAGCATGTCTTTGGACTGTGGGAGGATACCGGAGCACCCACAGACACAATGAGAACGTGCAGACTCCGCACAGACAGTGACCCAAGCCGGGAATTGAATCCAGGTCCCTGGCGCTGTGAGGCAGCAGTGCTAACTACTATGCCACTTTTTAGTAGTATATTGGAGGATGCTTGTACCCAAATGGTCACTGGGGAACTATCTTTATCTTTTTCAAGTGAACATTTGTTAATGGCATCATTGCCCTGATAACTTGTTCAGTCAAAATTATTTTTTCACTGATATAAAACAAAACACACTAAACATAGTGGGCGGTGTGTGGGAACAGTCATTAGCAGTGCTGTCTCACAGCGCCAGGGTCCTAGGCTCGATTCTGGTCCCAGGTGACTGTGTGGAGTTTGCACATTCTCCCCGTGTGTGCGTGGGTTTCCTCTGGGTGCTCCGGTTTCCTCCCACAGTCCAAAGATGTGCATTCTAAATTGCCCCTTGGTGTCTAAAAATGTGTAGGTTGGGTGGATTAGCCATGGTAAATAAGCAGGGTAATCATCCAAACCTTACAGTGCAGAAGGAGGCCATTCAATCCATCGAGTCTGCAACAACTCTCTGACACAGCATCTTACCCAGGTCCTATCCCTGTAAGCCGCTAATTTCCCTAACCCATCCTTCTTGGGACACTAAGGGACAATTTAGCATGGCCAATCAACCTTATTTGCACATCTTTGGACAACAAATAGGAATAGGGCAGTGGGGAGGGCTTGGGTGGGATGCTCTTTCAGGGAGGCAGTGCAGATGTGATGGGCCAGATGGCCTCTTTCTGCACAGTAGGGATTCTATGGTCCTCCACCACTGATGTACAGTGGTTGCAGTGTGTTCCATCTCCAAGATGCATTGAAGCAAATCACCAAGCCACTTGACCTCTACAAGCCACATGACCTCTACACCAGGCTCATGGGAACACCACCACCTGCAAATGTCCCTCCAAGCCACAAACCACCCTGACGTAGAAATATATTGGTATTCCTTCAGAGTAAAATATTGGACAGGTACAGTTGTAGAAATACATTTCTTTATTTCTGACAGTTTTATCCTTTGGTTTGGATGGATATATCAATGGAAAGGCAGGAAATTTTAAATATAGCTAGAATCAAAATTTACTCAAGGGCAAATGCAGTCAGTCTTCCTTTCCAGAATTGTGCAGTTCTAAATATTTTAGTTTAAAGTTGACAAAAAGAGAAGATTTGATTTGAACCGCTTCACCTTTTCCTCTACTCCTTTCCTGCAAACATGTCATTCTAATATTTGTTGAAAGCTGTTTGTCTATAATATTACATTTCTGTCGCAGATCATTTGTAAGATCATAATAAAAAGGGTATGTGTTTTAAGTCATGTTTCTCTGTACTGAGACTGAGGCTATGGTTAATAATAAAGCAGCACTGTCAATGACAGGATCTGTTTGATGACAGTTCTGTGTTCATTGATTTTTAAAAAATCAAACTGAAGATTTATTTTAATAATGGTAAGATTGCTGTCACCACAAAACACTACAATGTCATCAGTAACCTAATGTAGCATTTTACCTAAACCCCTGTAACTTAAACTTTAATGAAACCTAAAGCAACAGTGGAAATGGCACAGAACTCAGTTCATGAGATCAATAATAGCATTTTGAACTGTGGATTAAGTATTCTTCACCACTATCTTTTGTTCATAGCACAGGCCAACTAACAAGGCTTAACCAATACCAATAATACAATTTCACATAGTAAGCAGCTGAGTTAAGTGAATAGACATAGCCCAAAATAGCAGAATTTTAATTGCTATTCTGGTACTGACATAGTGCTTTCAGAGACTTAGGAAGATTGGAGTACTCTACTTGAGTCACAGCTGAGAGGTTTTGATTGGTAAATACAAAAAGGCCTGTGGTAGAAATTGTCAAAACCCTAAATTGTTGATGGGAATTTCCATGCAAAGACAATAAAGAATATCATAGAATCCCTACAGTGCAGAAAGAGGCCTTTTGGCCCATCAAGTCTGCACCGACTCTCTGACAAAGTATCTTACCCAGGCCCCCTCCCCATACATTTACCACAGCTAATCCATCCAACCTACACAACTTGGGACACTAAGGGGCAATTTAGTATGACCAATCTACCTAGACGTGCACATCTTTGGAGCGTGGGAGGAAACCTGAGCACCTGGAGGAAACTCACGCAGACACAGAGAGGATGTGCAAACACCACACAGTCGCCCAAGGCTGGAATTGAACCTGGGTCCCTGGAGCTGGGAGGCAGCAGTGCTAACCACTGTGCTACCACGCCACCCGCACATTGTTGCAGCGTAAGTATGATATTGTTTAAATTCCTGCATGGAAGTTTACTTTCAGAGGTAATGGTGTGTTACATGAAACTTGTAATTTAATACATAACATTTGTGATCCACCAGATTGATTTTATTATTGAGGAGCTCTTATCACACAGTAGTGAGAAGCAAGTATTTGGATGGGTCCTCAAAACTCATCAAAATGGTTACACCAGAAATGCAATGCGTATGTACGCACTTAGTGGGCCCAGTCAAACCCAGCAAAGACCCTTAGATTTCTTTTTAGATTTTTACTATGGGTGACTTTTAATTGTGTCAGACTGATAAGATGAGACTGACAGCTAGTTGGTGTAGCTGCTATGTGGAATGAATATAGCTAGTGTTGCGCAGAAGACTAAGATCACTCAACAACTACTGAAAGGCCTTGAGGCCAAAATGACTAGTTCCCTGAGATTCATCATCAGACAACAGCAAAAACACAAGTCCCCATTATGTCACATCAACAACATGGATGAAACACACATGAATTTCAATACACCCAGCAACCAAACTGTGAGTGGAAAGGTTCAAAAATATTTCAAGTGAAAAATCACAGGACATGAGAAGACAAAATCCATGGTGGTGCTTGCAAATAAATAACACACACATTGCAGTTATACTAGGGTTTAAATGTGAGGTTATCCACTTTGGTAGCAATAATAGGAAGACAGATTATTACTTGAATGGGTGTAAATTGAGAGAGGTGGATACTCAACAAGACTTTGGAGTCCTCATGCATCAGTCACTGAAAGAAAGTGTGAAAGAAAGCATAATTCTCCATAGGGCACCTCACTCAAACAAGAGATTATCTAAGGAGCTATCAAAAATAGAGCCAGTTTATCCTTCACCCCTCCCTGTCCAATTTCAGGAACTGGTAGGAGGCAGGCATTATAGATCAGACATAAGTATCTTGCATGGGAGTATGCAGATACATTGGGCAGGTTTTTTTTGCAAAAGTAGTTTATTCACAACATTTGTAAAAGTACATTACACAACAAATTGTATATTAGATAAATAAATGCAGTACAGGTCAATTTATTTCAATACAGTTTGCAGTACTCTGAGATCTGTCACTTCACTTACAAATACAATTTATATTTACAACTTACACTTAACTTCATGTCAAACATTCCCTGGCATACTGCCCAAAAAGTTTTTACATGATTCCCAGCCCCTCAGTATGCTATGGCAGGAGGCCCTTAGACATTGAGCCTTTGTATTGACTTCCCAAAGTGTGTCCCTCAACAGTATGTAGACATGGACCTTGGAATGTTGCAATCTATAACATTTGTTTACTTGTTGTCTTTGTACTGGAGGACAAGCAGATTTTGGGCAGACTAAAGAGCCTTTTTCACCGAGTTGATGGTCCTCCAGCAGCAGTTGAAGTTTCTCCTGGTGTGCATCCCTGGGATCAGCCTGTAGAACACAGAGTCCTACATCATGGAGCTGCTTGGAATGTTTCTTGAGAAAGACCACTACACATTTTCCAGAGCAGCTTTACAAAGGCATATTCCAGAAGGGAGTGGGTGACAATTCCTTCCCTGTTTGAACCTCTCAGTTGTAGTTCAGTAAAGGAGACACAAGTTCAGCTGCTTCATAAACTACCTTTATTACTCTAACACAACTCCACATACAATTCTCCTTCAACACCTGTAGCCCTTTTATAGATCGGTGACTTCTATTGAATAATTGACTTCAAATTAGACTTAATTGGAAGGTCTGTTAACCCATTCCTAACATTCCCCATGGCAGCCACCTCAAGGGCAGCATGCAGAGGCATGCAGGAAGGATCTGATGGGGAAGGCCCTTATTGCCGCCAGGCAAGCTAAGTTTTAGTGCTTGTTTGAAGTTGAGAAATTCTGCTCAACTATACTGCTCACAACACTACAAATCTACCTACTGAGAGTCTTCTAATGGTCATTCTGGCTGGTTTGAGTGGACAACTGGAGATATCATGGTTAAAATAGTACTTTACTCAGATCTTGTGAAGGTTTTTTATCATGAATTTGATCTACAACAACAATGAGTTTCATTCATATAGTTTTTTTAACCTAGTAAAACATCTCAAGGCACTTCACAGGAGTGTTATCAAACAAAATTTGACACTGAGTCACTTAAGAAGAAAGGACAGATGACCAAATATTTGGTTAAGGATGTGGGTTTTCAGCTGCACCTTAAAGGAAGAGAGAGAGAGCACCAGAGAGCTGAATAGTTTTATGAAGGGTAGCCTAAGGCCCTGACAGCTGAGGGTATATAGTGGAACAAATAAGATCAGGGATACACAAGAAACCAGAACTGGAGCAGTGAAAGTATGTTGGGGGAATGGAGGTGGTTGCAGAGATAGAGAGAGGGAAGGCCATGGAGGAATTTGAATATAAAAATAATGAGAGTTTTATAACGGGGACATTACCAAACCAGGAGCTAAAGTAGGACAGAAAACATGGCTGATGAGTGAACTGGACTTGGTGCAAATTAGAATATGGACAGCAGTATTTTGGTTGAGCTTAAATGTATGGAGGATAGAAGATGGGAAGTCAGCCAGGAATATAATTTTAGCAATGATTATTTATATATCTAAAGATTAGAAGTAAAGATAAATCCTATCCATTTTTTTTGTTTTGCTGTACAAAAGTTAATCATATCTTCATGGATGGTTTGTCAAAATGCCGAGCGATAGATAATTTTATGCATGAAGAAACCATTCTGAAAGAGAATGATTGCTAGTCAGATAATTCTGGAAGGGGCAGATTGGAATATAAAACCCACAGATAAAATAGAGCCATGAAATGTCTCAAAAAGAAAAACATTTATGTTCCTGGAACTTCGACAAAGCAAATGAGAAGGTCAGGTATAAAGTGAACTCTAAGAGATTATGGAATACATGATACTCAGAATTCATCAAAGTGAGAGGGCTGAACTGGTGCCCAATACATTCTGCCATTGTAAGCGTTTAAAATTGTTAACTGTCGTAAAGTATAATATTATAAATTAGTTAACTATTCTTTAATAAAATGTGTTCCATTAGCTGTAAATTTAAGTACCCTTAAATAGACCTTCTTCCTAGTAAAAGTGAGTACTTAAGGCAAAATTCATCAAATTATATGGTTTCATTAATAGAAGGCATCTTAAAGCTACTCATTAACATTTCAGCTCAATTTCCAAATTGTAACCACAATTTTTGTTTTATGACTCTGTCCAGAAATACACTTCATGCAAACAGCTTTTAAGGCCATCTGTTTCCAGCAGATGAACTAACAAAATTGCATTTTAAAAAGTCCAATTAAGAGAGCCATTTTGTGATTAGAACAGATATTTTACAACTGAATGCGTTGATTTTCACTCAGTAAGACACAATCCATTGCTCCCCATAGACTGAAGAATTAAAGATTAATTAAATATTAGCTCTTGTATCTTCAATATAAATAGGCAGTAATTTCACTATCACGAGTGCACTTGCATGGTAAATTAGTTGGGACAATAGATTCAATAATAGAAAATGTTCTCTGTATCTGAGTTCATAATAAACCAGTTCCCCACTAGATTATTTTAAGAGTTTCCATTTGATCAATCACTTTGAAACATTCATGCTATCTATTGGCAGAGTCTGAGCCTGGACAATTAGAAATTGATAGGATTTACAATTTCATCAGTTAACCTAAAGCACGATTTGCCTGTTCAATTGGAAGTAAATGATCTCATAGCATTATTCAAAGAATAAGAGGGGATATTCTTGGTGACCTGGCCAATACTCTTCTCTCTAACAACAACAAATGTAATTTACCTTGCTGTTTGTGGGACTTCCACATATATTTGATTGCTAACGTTGCTGCTGGATGGAATTTTCTCTGAATTGCACAAAATCCAGTAACAGGTGTGGAAATCGGTGCTTTTCCCAATGGCTGCATTGGTGGGTTTTCGTGCCATATTGTCCCCTTCCTGCCTCATTAATTATGCATCCACATGAAGCCCACTGGATCACTGGCAGGCAGCCACTGGTTTGCCCACCCTGATGTAACCTCACTGCTTCCTCACTCTGGGCGCTCATATGAGGGTGGCACAGTGGTTAGCACTGCTGCCTCACAGTGCCAGGGACCCGGGTTCGATTCCCGGCTTGGGTCACTGTCTGTGTGGAGTTTGCATGTTCTCCCTGTGTCTGCGTGGGTTTCCTCCAGGTGCTCCAGTTTCCTCCCACAGTCCAAAGATGTGCAGGTTAGGTGAATTGGCCACACTAAATTGTCCCTTAGTGTCAGGGGGATTAGCTAGGGAAAATGCAAAGGGTTATGGGGACAGGGACTGGGTGAGATTGTGGTCAGTGCAGACTCGATGGGCCGAATGGCCTCCTTCTGCACTGTAGGATTCTATGATTTAAACTGCAACAGCGTGAACAGTTCTCAATGCTAGCAGCCCAGGACTCTCCATTGAAGAGACAGCCCCAAATCCCAAGAGTGCTGTCCCCAGGTATAGTGTTGTCTCTATTGAGTGCCTGGGACACCGTGGAGGCCCACCACAATGTCTCCTACCCCTGCTTTGGTCGCAGGAGAGGCAGCAACACCACAAATGCTGCCCAGAAGAGGTCAGCCATCCAGTGCAGGAAGAATTTGAATGATCTGTTCTGCCAGGGTAACTCAATCATTTCATCACTCTCATCTCACACACTCAAAGGTCATCATGCATGCACAAGGAGCTCGCTCACTGTCAGCTCAATGGACTTCACCACTCACTCTCTCACACACACCCTTGCATCTCCATGTAGCCCTCATCCCCTCTGCTGACATCCTCATTCTGTCCATGGCTTCAACAAACCATGTATGCCAGCTATCCTTCTCATCTGCCATATATCTTTCTCACACATCTCCATTTGTCTTTATGCAGAACAAGATTACTCACAATGAAAGGGAGAGTTCCCAGGCTGGGGAGTAGCGTGCTGGTCCTTACAGCAGGACACCCAAAGCAGGCCAGGGCCCTCCAGCTCATGGCCTTCCAGAGGACACCCACCAAGGTGTCACAGACAACAGGGTGTCTCAGTCAGCAAGCTGCCTCCTCCTCCTCCACTGTCAATGTCAAGGATGCACCGAGATGTTGCGATAGGATTAGGAAAGCCTCAAAACTTTAGGAGCACAATGAATGCTCGGGTGTTCACAACATGTAGAGAATGTGTGCAGCTGCAAATAGAATATGACCCATTCCACATTTCCTCCTGTGGTATGCCTCCTATTTATTTAGAGCTGTGTTGCAGTCAGTGTGGTGACATATCATGCTCATTAAAGAGGAACATGTTAATAGTTGGCATGCAACTGATGAAATGTCGCCATCCTCGGGTGGTCCACATCCATAGTGATGTGAGGAAAGCTGTAGGCCACCATCCTGAGTGAGAGTGCATGATATCAATGGAATTGAGAAGGTGCCAGGGAGGAATAACTCATCCATACATGGATTAAAACCTGCCGAACTTCCTCGGCTGCCTTGGCCCAAGTCTCACTCATCATTTGCACCATCGATGTTACACAGAATGTATAGCCACATTACTGGACGTGGATTGTCTTGAGGAGCGTTGCCTGATTGAAGGCCACTGCCGACCAGCCCACTTAAGTTTATTTATTAGTATCACAAGTAGCCTTACATTAACACTGCAATGAAGTTATTGTGAAAATCCCCTAGTCGCCTGTTCAGGTACACTAATGGAGAATTTAGCATGGCCAATGCACCTAACCAGCATGTCTTTTGGACTGTGAGAGGAAACCGAAGCACCCGAAGGAAACCCACACAGACACGGGGAGAACGTATGGACGCCACACAGACAGTGACCCAAGCCGGGAATCAAACTCAGATTCCTGGCGCTGTGAGGCAACAGTGCAAACCACTGTACCACTGTGCGGCTCCCTGATAGTGGAACAGCTCCTGTGTCATGTAGGCAGCTGCCACGACTGGGATGTTGCAGAGATGTTTGAAGAGTTAGAATCTTTGGATCTTTGATGCCAACAGACCCTCCTCCAGTCAGCATCTCACCTCAGCAAGGACTCATGCCCCCTTGACTTCATCAGCTTTTAAAGAAAGCCTGATGTGGAATGGCTCATTTTGAAGTGCATAGTCGAAAATATAGGAATAGCAAAACTACTGTTCATGTTAGCCCCTCTTGTACGGCACTTGCTCAAGATGTTGCTCACCCCAACTCATCATCCTCCTCCTGGAATCTGGTGGCTATGAGGTCCTCCCTCGTACACCTGCCTCATCTGACCCATTCTGTGGCCTTTTCATCTGCATCCTTGGCTTCCTCAAATCCATCATTCTCATCTCCTTCGGTGTTCTCCTCTCAGAGGAGATGAGTACCTCCTCCGTCTCATCATCTGGCAAGACTTTCCAGCTTTGCAGTGCCAGACTGTGCAGGGCACAGCAAACCACGATGATCCATGAGACCCTCTGATGTGTACTGGAGTTCTCTGTCAGATCTGTCCAGGCATCAGAATCACACTCCTATGCTGTGCTCGACCAACGTCCAGGTATCGGCATGAGTCTTGTCCTACCTTCTCTCAGCAGGAGTCTGAGACCACTGCATAGACATCATCCACCACATCCTTTGCAGCTACCCTTTGTCCTTGAGGAGCCAGCCCTCATCCCTCAAAGATGTCCAGGATCTGTGATCTATTCAATGTATAAGTGTCGTGGACTCTGGCACAAACCTTCAGGATTTCTTTGTTATGGTCGCAGACCAGCTGTACATTGAGTGAGTGGAAGTCTTTCCTGTTTATGTATTGTTCCTTGGCCCGCTGCCAAGGAACCTTGATAGCCACATGAGTGTAGTCAATGGCACCCTGCACCTGTAGAAACCCAGAATTCTCTGCAAAGCCCAGTGCGCTGGTGTTCTAGCATGCTTGATCTCTGTCGAAGTTGATGTAATTGTGGGCCTTGGATAAAGAGTGTCCATGATCTCATGTCTATGTGGATGTCTGAGAGATCCCACAGAGGTCCAAGCTGAACCTTGAAGGAGCCAATGACATTGAGTGCGCTGTTACTTTTATAGCCACTAGCAATGGATGTCCTCCCAGTCCCCGTGGTGCCAATTCCGGGAAATGTGAATGGACATGCAGATAAGACAGGCAACATCCCCCCCCCCCACCCCCCCACCCCGGTTCTTGCAATCCGTCTATGTACAACACTTCTGTTCTTCTAATCTTCTGTGTCTGGAGGGAATCTGACTGGGTTTTAGTCTTGAGGATTTTGCTCATCCCTTTGGCAGGCCATCTTCTCCCTTCATCTCCTTCTTCTCTCATTCCTGTCTGCAATTATGGTGGCCTCCTCGCTACAAAACTCATCTTTCTATCAACAACTTGTGAGTGATTTTAGGTTCACGGTCCTAGTTTGCATGTTGGCTATTACTCACCCCAGCAACAATCCACAATGCAGAGTGCATATCAAGCTGCTCCCCCTCCCCATATTCCTGAGCAATTGCTATGAACTTGCTTTGTCTAGACAGCTGAATGTGGTGCTTTCAGCCCAGACACTGGCCTCCTCACACACAGCACTGTAATACTACAGTGTTTGGAATATACATATGCATCAATGCTTAATCAGGCTAGGAAATGTGTTGAGGGTGGCCTGAAGCTTATCCTCTGGGAACTGACTACACCACTATTGCAACACACTTCAAAAGCTTATTTAGGTGCCCAATGTTGTGTGATTAGTGTTGCATGAATGTGCATCATTGCTTTATCATGGTGATTCCTGCAATGTCATTGAGAGGCCACTAACATCTCTCACCCATGTGGGAATATACAGTTCAGTTAGATGCCCCTTTAATTGCCCACCACCTGTACAGTCAGCTGGTATCCAAGGCACCTGCACAACCCCCAGCAGCAGGGTTTGTTGTCATTATAGATGGTCTTGGTGGTGAGCTCCCATTGCCAGACCAGCTTGGGCCCTCTCTATGGGAGTACGGAAACCCCCCACCCTGGCCATCATCACCGAGGAAGTGAATGTCCTCCCTCAAAGACCTCCTTTGATCTCATTGTGTTTGTGGTAGATATCCATTTGTTAGCCCACGGACATTCTGGGTGGAGGTGCCTATATCCCGTGACACCTCAGCCTCACCTTCTTGAGGTCGCTTGCACAGTTAAAAATGTATCCCCATACACACCCTGGGATCCCCTCCTCTACCAAGCAAATCCTTGCCCTGCAGGCTCATAACTTGCTGGAGGCCACCTCCCCACTTCCTCAAGCAAGTCCTTGGCCTGCAGCTATTGAAAAGACACTCACACTTTGCTGCTGGTCTGGTAGGTAGAGACCTGCCTGTGAGCCCCCACTGGAACTGCTGCGATATTGCTAGCAAAAGCCTATCACTGAATACTGCGACAACAATGGAAACAAGGTAGGTGAATGAACCTCAAAGTTACACGTGAAGTGCAGGTTGCCAGGCACATGTCACTTATGTACCGTTGTGAAACATGTCCACATGATTGCACATTGATGTGGTCTCATGAACTGGAGGGGGGTGGTTGGGTGATTCCAGTGAGCAGAGATTATAATAAGATGCAAAACAATGGAAATTATGTTCCAGACATGAAGCAGCAGAAAATACTACCCACCATTCACAGAGCAGGTGGCACAGTGGTTAGCACTGCTGCCTCACAATGCAAGGGACCCGGATTCGATCCCAGCCTTGGATCACTGTCTGTGTGGAATATGCATATTCTCCACATGTCTGCCTGGGTTTCCTCCGGGTGTTCTGGTTTCCTCCCACAGTCCAAAGGTGCACAGGTTAGGTGGATTGGCCATGTTAACTTGCCCCTTAGTGTCCAAAGATGTGTGGGTTAGGTGGATTGGCCATGATCAATGCATGGGTTGTGGGGTTAGGGTGGGGGATTGTGCTTGGGTGGGATGCTCTTTCAGAGGGTTGGTGCAGACTCGATGAGATGAATGGCCTCCTCTGCACTGTAGGGATTCTATGCTTCTATGGCGATTCTATGAATCTAGGAGCGGACAATCGCAAATTGATTTTATGACGACACGAAACCTATTTTTGTGATCTCGTGAGATTTTCCAATCCCACCCGCCATGACGTCCGCCGCAAATGGGAGCAAATAATCCCAGCCACTGTGACCACACCTCAACCTAATTCATTAGTTGTGAAATGATTTGGGATGTCCAGAGGACATAATAAGAAGCTATGTAATTTTTCTTAGTCAAAGATGCATGACACAATTTCATAGCAATTAGAAAAAACACATTTGCCTTTAAAGAGCTCTAAATCCCGAAATATTTGACTGGTACTAACTTATTTGTGCAGCTGATAACGACAGCCATTTTGGATACAGCAATGTCCCACAGCCAACCTGATATGAACAGTCAGTTAATCTATTCTTGATGGTGTTAATTGAGGGATAACTTTTGTCTCAGGCCCCAAGAGAACTAACTCCCTGCTCTACTTCAAATAGTGCTGTGATATCTTTAACATCTACTCGAACCAGCAGATGGAGCCTCAGTTTAATGTCTCAACAAAGGAGGCATATCTCTTAACACAGCAGTTCCTCGGTATTGCATTAAGTATCAGCCCACATTACATGCTCAAGTCACAGAGAGGCTTGAACCTGAAACCTCTGAGTCATAGGCAAGAATATCACTGACTGAGCCAAACCACACTTGAAATATATAATTTGGATATGAAGCTACTTACATCAGCCTGGTTTATTTAAAGAGAAAATTAGTAGCCTCATATTAATAGAATTCAATTTTAAAGGCCTTGTCTGGCAAAATTACAAATTAATTAAAACACTCATTATGAATATTTGAAAAGCTAGTTAAAAGCCAATATTTCATGGCAAGTTCCCAAAATATGGACATCATGCTATTTTTGCTGTGTTTGTTGAGGCTCAGCAGGTAACCTTAAAATTTATTTATTAGTATCACAAGTAGGCTTACATTAACAATGCAATGGAGTTACTGTGAAAATCCCCTAGTTGTCACACTCCAGTGCCTGTTCGGGTGAGGGAGAATTTAGCATGGCCAATGCACCTAACCAGCACATCTTTTGGACGGTGGGAGGATACTGAAGCACCCAGAGGAAACCCACGCAGACACGGGGAGAACGTGCAGACTCCGCACAGACAGTGACTTGAACCAGGAATCGAACCCGGGTTCCTGGTGCTGTGAGGCAGCAGTGCTAACCACTGTGCCACCATGCTGCCTGTACATTCTTCCTTCTGAGACAGAAGGTTAAGGTTCAAATCCTACCCCAGAGGCTTGAACCCAAAGTCTAGGCTCTTTTAAAAAAAAATTATTCCATCCAAAAAAACAAATTCAAATTGAATCCAATTTCATGGTCCCCACGAGAGGGACAAACAGGATTCAAGCTGACAGTGCACCCCATCCTGGGCATGACCTGATGCTTCACCTTTGCCAAAAGGCTGAGGTGGCTTTGAAAAATTTCATCAGGCGACGCCTCGGTTTAACCTCATCGGCTCCCTGATCATTGATTCTACCCTAGCCTGGGAGATCAATCTGCCTGATCATTGACTCTCCTCTGCCAGGCGGACACTTCAATGCTGTACTGAGGGAGTGCTGTACTATTTGAAGTGCCATCATTCTTAGTTGGCGCAGGCTTGTTGGGCTGAATGGCCTCCTTCTGCACTGCAGGGATTCTATGATTCCTTCAGCTGAGACACTGAACCTGCCTGCTCTTTACGACGGATGTAAAATAACCCACAGCATTATTCTGAAGAAAAGCAGTTATCCCCAGTGTTATGTCTCAATTAACATAATTTAAAAAAAAGATAATCTGGTGATGATCACTTGTGGGAGGGCCCTGTGTGCAAATTGGCTGCCGTGCTGCTTTATGGTAACAGTGACTTACATTTCAAAACTATTTCATTGGCTGTAAAGCACATGGGTGTCCTTAGGTTATGCAAGTTGTTACATCCATGCAAATCATTCTTTTTCCCTTTATCTCTGACAGTGGTTACACTATGTTCAACAGTAACCCTTTGATAAGCAAGTTGTGATTATTTTTAATTTTATTGACAGTCTTTTAGTTCATGAGATATTAACGTTGTTCAGTTTTTAGCTCTAATGTCACAAAATAAACAGTTTCTCAACATTTCATCAAATTGCCTTCTGTGTGGTAGTCATGACAAGACACAATGATGTGGAAAAAAGATAGCACAGAAACTGTTCCTTAAGGTTAAGTAATTGATAAAAGCTGATTGTTACTAACCAGGACAGCCTGTCAGTGCAAAGTGTGTTTGTATAACACCAAGGTCACGTGGTTTGCACATTGTGTAGCTTTTCAGAGAAGGCACAGCTGAGACCAGTCAACTGTACTGAGATGCTACTAATTTCATCATGTGGGAATTAGTAGCATTTCAAATCCCATGAAGTTGTCACAAAGGACAATTTAATGTCATTAGGCTGCCATTATCATCTGCACTAGCAGCTGATCTCTCCCTCAACACGACAATATGATGACGCTTTTATTGCTTTGCTGAACAGTTGTAAATTGCTTGGCTTTAAGCTAATAGCAGTAATGCTTACGCAAACAATGTAATCCATTCTGTTGTTCCTGTAGTGGGCAGTGTTGGATTTAGAAGTATGGAGAATGTAAGAGATTCCCAATTGCCTTTAACCATTTTCTGATTTATAATGAAAACATTTTCAAAAAGGTGTGTGTGTGTGTGTGCGTGCGTGCACGTGCGTGGGTGGGTGAGGGGTGGGTTAAGGAATCAGAAAGTACTTAGTTTGGTGTATTTTGCTTTCAGAAAATAATACAGAAGATTGCTGCAGTCATATAAAGTAAACAAAATATGATTTACAGGAGCAGCTAGTTGACTTGGAGAAAGGTATTATATCTACATATATATAATAGTATTGAGATTCATGAAATGCTTCCGATGAAAAGGAAATTTGGCATGTCAGCCATGACTCTCACCAACTTTTACAGGTGCACCATAGAAAGCATTCTTTCTGGTTGTATCACAGCTTGGTATGGCTCCTGCTCTGCCCAAGACCGCAAGGAACTACAAAAGGCCGTGTATGCAGCCCAATCCATCACGCAAACCAGCCTCCCATCCATTGACTCAGTCTACACTTCCCGCTGCCTCAGCAAAGCAGCCAGCATAATTAAGGACCCCATGCACCCTGGACATTCTCTCTTCCACCTTCTTCCTTTGGGAAAAAGATACAAAAGTCTGAGGTCACGTACCAACTGACTCAAGAACAGCTTCTTCCCTGCTGCTGTCCGACTTTTGAATGGACTTACCTTGCATTAAGTTGATCTTTCTCTACACCCTAGCCGTGACTGTAACACTACATTCCGCACTCTCTCGTTTCCTTCTCTATGAACGGTATGCTTTGTCTGTATAGCGCGCAAGAAACAATATTTTTCACTGTATGTTAATACATGTGACAATAATAAATCAAATCAAATCAGATCAAATCACTACCTAAAATGTTAACTCTGTTTCTCTCTCCACAGATGTTTGCAGACCTGCTGAGTATTTCCAGCATTTTCTGCTTCTATTTCATGAAGAACACAACAGACATTTCAAATTCTTTGTTGACATTTTGTAGTTATTTATTGGAATTTAGTACATTATTATTTGCCATCTTGATGTTTCTTGTCTTTTGGCAGCAGCACAGAATTTGAATATTGCTGAAAAGAGACAGTTTTTGTCTTGCGCTCATCAGGACATTTCACAAGAATACCAATGCAAGGGGAAAGCAACACTTTATGAGAAAAGTGTGCTGATTGATTGGCAAGTAGACCCTGACCAACCAATCAGCACTCTTCTCTTCTCATACAGTATAAATTTGTTGTTTTCTCTTCCATTGGGTATTCTTGTGAATTATCCTGATGAGTGTAAGACAAAAAGCTTCAACAAAAAACTTTGCGTGCGATCTTATGTTCATGCCATGCGTTCATGCCACGCTCCCGCTGCAGTGAGGTCAGAGAATTTGGTGAGAGCAAAATCTCCGTTCACTGCAGCGGGATGGGAAAGCCCCACCGGCATGAATGGCCGTAACCTTCCGGCCTCTATCTTTTTTCAGCCTTTGCTTGTTTGTTGAGCCTCAATGTTTGCTAATACTAGCAATTAGTACTTGCTGGATAATATATACAAACGATGGGCTATGTGTTATGTATGTTGGGGCGTAGCCCCTTTAAGGGAATGGGTCAGATGACCCGAGGTGTGGGGAGATCTGCCCGGGGACTGCTCTGAGAGGGCAGTTGTCATTTGGATTGTGGAGCGAGTAAGATTGCAATAAATACCTGTGTTCCCTGATGCTTGTCTGTGGAGTGAGTTCTTGTGGATACTCCTCAGTAATAAAGAATTCAACACTATGGACCCTGACTACATCCCAGGTGTAATACTAAAGGTCTGTGCATTTGAATTAGCTGCTTCTCAAGTCAAGCTGTATCAGTACAGCTACAACATTGGCATTGTGCCAACAATGTCTCATCCACAAAAAAAGGCAGATTAATGTAAATCAGTCAATTACCATCCTATCAGGCTCTCTTTAATCATAATTAAAATGATGAAAGGTATCTTCAATGATGCCATTAGATGACACCCACTCACTGATAACCTATTCACTGACACTCAGTCCAAGTTCCATCTGAACTACTGGATTCCAGATCTCATAACAATTCAGACGTGGTGCTAAAACAACGCCAGAGAAGGGATGAGAGCTGCACTTGGTGCATTTGACCAAACATGGTACCAAAGAGCATAGCAAAACTGAGGTCACTGAGGGTAAAAGGAAACTTTTCAAAGGAAGATGGTTGTGGTTGTTGGAGGCCACTAGTCATGACCCTAGGATATCAGCGCAGAAGTTCCTCATAGGAGAATATTTGATTTTGTCAATAACTTCCCCTCTGTCATAAACAAAGGAGTTGGGTTTTTAGCGAATAATTACACAATGTTCAGCTCCATTCACAACTCCTTCAATAATGAAGCAGCCTGCGTCAGCCTACAGCAGGACCTAGATATCACTGCCCTATCATCAACATCTTGTGGGATACCACCAACCCGATATTGAACTGGACCAGCCACATCAACATTGTGGCTACGAAAGCAGGACAAAGGCTGGAAACACTATGACTCCCCTCCTGACCCCTAAGAGCTTCTCAACCCTGTATAAGCTTAAATCAGGAGAATGATGGAATACTCAGCACTCACTTGGGCAACAATACTCAAGAAACCTGACATCAGCCTGATCAGAACGCTTCACTGGATTGGTAGCCTCTCACTGGATTCAATATCCATCTCCTCCTTCACCAGTTTGCCATCACTGCAATATCCATTAACCACAGGATGCACCAGCAATTCCCAAACTCCCTTTGACAGTACCTCCCTCCCCTGTGGCCTCTACCTCTGATAAGGACAGGAACAATAATATCCTGGGGGAGAATCACTTCTAATTTCTCCTCCAAGTCACACACCATTCTGATTTAGACGCATATCACCATTCCTTGATCATCGCTGGGTAAATATTTTGGAAATCTGTTCCTCACCCCACCAAAGTGAAATCTTTACCACAGAACTGTGGCGTGTTCAGGGAGAAAGCTCACTTCTATCTCGACTGAGCAACAAGAAATGTGCAGTGAACACAGCCTTGTCAGTGTCACTTACATGCCAAAAACAAATTACTTCCTGGTTTTAAATTACTATTTCCTTGTCAAGCTGATGGATGCCCTTGTCTTTCAACAGATATGCTTAAAAGAATCTGAACCTTTATTTTGTGCATTATGTGCATAGCAGAAACTGTAACAAAGACAAATGTCTCATGGAATTGAATTTGATGATTGCTAGGAATATAGAAAGGTCTAGGGAAGTATGGGTCCCAATGGTAAAGAATAAGTAACATATCTTAATTTGTGGCTTCGCATTGCATACTTTTGTGAAGGCCTCCAGCCAAGGGGAAACCAGAACATTCTCTCCCAGTGGCCTTTAAGGTGACTGCAACCCTCAATTTCTTTGCAACCAGTTCTTTCCAAAGCTCTGCAACTGACCAATTGAAAGAGGGATCTCACAGTCCACAGCCCACAGCTGCATCCATCAGTTAACTGATGTCCTTTTTACCAGGTTGGGGCACAATTTCCTTTGGCACAGATAGTGCGGCGCAAACACAGAAGGTAACAGGATTTGCTATGGTCTCAGGATTCCCTCAGGTGCAGGATGTAGTCGACTGCACACACGTGGCGAACTGGCACCCTATGTGTTGAGACATACATGAACTGCAAGAGTTATCAGTCCCTGTACCTGCATGTCCTCTATGATCACTGCAAACAATTTTTACATATCTATTCCTGCTATCCTGGCATTGCCATAATTCATTTATCCTCAGAAAGCCTGGACTGCCAAGAATGTCATGTCCACATCAGGTCAGCAGGTCAGTGGGCGGGCAATAGGTCCAATAGCAACCCAATGCAAAGATTAAAGGTGGCTCCCAGAGGCCTCTGAAGGCAACAGAGGAGCCAGAGGGAGCTAATGGTGGCAGCTGGAAGTCACACCAGGTTGGGGGGAGGACGGGGGTGTATCTTAGCTGGGCAGCAAGCACCCTGTTCCTCCAATAAGTGGCTGTGAGCCTTTGTGGAGGTGGTGACAATCAGGAAGTGCACGCTCTTGCTGAGGGATGGAGTTGGTAGTGCACAATGATGAGGGCACATCACGCTCGCTTGAGCAGATGGTGGAGATAGGGAGTGCACAGGGTGCTGGCATTTGGAGGAGTGCTAGAGACCAGGACCATGCTGAGTCCGAGAAAGGTGATGAGTTTCTAGAGTCGTCTATTAGGTGTCAGATGTTGGGAGTCCAGAGGGATGCACGGGGAGATCTGGGGAGTTCCCTGAGGGTCTGCGTCCATAATCTCTGTCATGGAGGAGTCCTTGCTGAGCACAAGCGCTGCATTGACCCGTGGTACCATGTGCACAGCCTCATCCATTGACAGAATGCTGACTCTTGTGGAGAAACAGCTCTGGGAATGGAATGAAGGGTTCCAGGGGTTTCACTCGGACCTGCAAGCCCTCACACAAACACTGACTCCAGGAGGTCACTATTAAAGGTGCGGCACCCAGACTCTCAGATGGGTGCCCATCCTTCATTTGCTAGCAGAGAGGTCAAGACAAACCTCCCAATGGTGGATGAGCTGGCTATTGTCTCTGGGGTGTCCTCTCATGGCACCCCGAACAAGGGCTGTAGCTCCTTTGCTTCTCTGCCACTCACTGCACCATCCTCAGAATCCATGGCAACTGAGGAGTGCCCAGCCATGTTGCTGAACGCACTCTGCCCAGCGGTGCCTGCTCAGGCTCCACCAGCAAGAGGACGACCGCCAATGTCATCTACAAGCTGCCTCTAATGTCACCGTCAGCGAGTTGGAGCGGGCTGGGTGAGTGGTGGCTAGACGTAGCACCTGCAAATGGTAGCTTAAGACACTGAGCACAGCCAAGGGTTTGCACTGGATGCTTGTGTTTTCTTTCCTATTACTTAAGTTTAGATTGGATGTTTTTGCTTTGTTTACTGTTAATGTTATCACCATAACTTATTAATTTCTCAGAAGCCATGTCCTGTGTATTCATTTAGTGTTAGCCTCATCAGTGTTTAGTGAGAGACATGGGCCATCAAGCATTATTACTAAGGCTATGATGCTGCACTGGGCTCCTGGAATGGTTACGTGTGAGCTGGTTGGGATGGAGGTGCTGTCCATGAACTCAGATGGAAGACAGGGCAGCCTGGCTGAAAAAACTCTGAATCGAGGCCTCCCTGATGTCCCTGCCTCCCTGAAAGTTCCTCATTTCTTTGCTCCTGCCCTTTGGCTGCTCGGGCTCTGCAGATGAGTCATTTTTAGTTTCCTCCTCTGGGTCATATGCACCTGCCTCAGTGTCTGCCTGGTCTAGTAGATCACTCTGGAGAAAGCGGAATTGTGAAGAGCACAGCAGACAACCATGATAAGCAACACTTTCTCTGATGGATACTGCAGAGCGCCCTGGAGTGCTCCAGGCATCGGAACTGCAGGCCAATGGTCCTCTCCGCCATCGCCCTTGTGGATCTGTGGCTGAGATTGTATCTCCCCTCTGCCTCTGTCCTCAGATGCCTGAGAGGCATCACCAGCCACCTTTTCAAGGGATACTCTTTGTCACCAAGCAACCATCCATCAAGGCGTACCGGAGCCGTGAACAACCTTGGAAGTTGTGAGTGGTGTAGAATGTTGACATCATGGGAGTGCCAGGGTACCTTGCACAGATCTGTGGATTCTGGGTCTTGTGGTCACAAACTATCTGAACATTCATGAAGTGAAACCCCTTCCTGTTCACAAAGGCACCCGGCTGGCTAGCTGATGCTTTGATGGACACATGGGGCAATCGGTGGCACCCTGAATCCAGGGGAATCTCTGCAATTGTAGTGAAGCTGCTGGCTCGCTCAGCCTGGCTGAATTGATTGATCCTGAAATGAATGAATGTTCTTAGCCATCTGAGAAGGGTGTCAGTCACCAAATTGACACATGTGTATGTATAGCTGACTGCGAGACTCCGCAAAGATCCCCATAGGAAGGATCCGGAGGCATTAAAGTTAAGTGCAACAATGATCTTGTGAGCCACGGGCATTGGGTATCCACCCACACAATTGATGGTCATCTCCGGGCAGATCATCTGACAGATGGTCATGACGGCTTTCCTTGAAAACTGTAGCCTCCTGCAGCACCAGACCTCAGTCATGTCAAAGTGGCAGCTGGTTAGTGGCATCTTCTGTAGGGCCTCCTTGCCCTTCTGTTGACCCTAAACACCCTGTGTCTGCTCCTCTGCTCCAGGGTGATGCCTGTGACCACCTGGCCTCCACTGTCTCTGTTCTCCTCCTCAGAGGAGGTGCTCTCTCTGACTGGATTTCATCTGGGGTATGGGTGCTCCACAGCGCATGCACAACGAAATCATTGGTCTCATGAGAAAGTATCAATGAGTCGGGGTCAGTTTGCAATGAACTATTTTAAAACTGGAGTTAATGGACATTTCATTAAGAGTTGCTTTTCTTTTTACCTTTTCCCTTTACAGCTACATTATATCGATCTTCAATGTTCTTAAATGTTTGAATGTCAAAATGCTAAAAACGAAACCCTCACCATGCAAAGGTCTGCGCATAGGGTAGTGAACCTTTGAAATTCTATACCCTAGATGGCTGTAGATGCCCCATCGTTGAGTATATTCAATGCTGGGAGAGATTTTCAATCTTTCAGGGAATCCAGGGGCATTGGAGCAAATGGGAAAATGGAGTTGAAGCCCAAGGTCAGGCATGGTCAGACTGAATGGAGGAGCAGACTCAAAGGGATGTATGCTTTCTCCTGCTCCTATTTCTTATGTTCTTATGAAAGCAAAGTCCAAGGGGGCATTTCTCCCAGCCCAGCCTTGGCAGAGCCAAGGGGCTGGGGCCAGAGGGGTGGGGCATATTGGGGAGGACATTGTGGGGTGGGAAGTCCCACTGCCAGTCTGCAGAGGGATCAGTGACAGAGGGAGGGAGGCCAGCGATCGGGCTGGGGATTGGGGTGGGGGGGTGGTTCAGCTTGCCAGGGTGGGGGAGGGTCAGGGCTGGAGGGGGGGTGGCGGATATTGCAACTACTGGGGGGGGGGGGGGGGGGGGGTGGGGGGGGGGGCGTGGTTGTGGCTAGCCCAGACATGTTTGGGGAGCCAGCGATTGGGCCGTGCGGGGGTCAGAGGGGCAGCGATGCAGGGTTGCGGGGTTGGCTAGCAATTGAGTTGGCCAGCGATTGGGAAGCCGGCAGTGCGGGGCTACTGCGTATGTGCCAATCTCAGCTATGGCAGATGGGTGTACGCCGAATGGCCGGCTCAGCGCTATTCTGCCGCCTCACCAGCGGGGATAGGCCCTGCCCCTGATTTTCTTGCACGATTCACACTAGGACTCTGTGTGGGAGATTCATTTTGAAACTCCCACTGAAAATTGCAGAGGGATTTACTCCAGTTTTTATGCAAATGTGATACTTAGAATTTTTTGGGGAGAATCGCCCTGCGAATCTTTGTCAAAATTTGAGCAAGTTGGATTTTCCCCTCAGCTACATAGTGGAACCGAAACAATATTTAGGAACGTTTTAAGTTTAGTTAATCTTTGTCGCATTTCAGGTTCCAACGACTGTGATCTTCTGGCCCCAGCCACCACCTGGATCTTCAGGTCCTGCCAAAGCTCAATGGACTTTTTGGCTGTTCCACTGCACGCTTGCAGTGGGATCCATCATGGAGGGCTGGAAAATCTGGCCAAATATCTCTGCTCTGCTGTAAATTCCAGTTCTAAGTTTCAATTACTGTTTGTTCCTCGTTTGACCAGAGCAAGATAGTGGCAGCATTCAGCATTGCTGGTGTTGGTTTGTATCTGGTGTATTGACAAAGAAATCAGAGCACTGAAATTGAGCACAAACGCACAAAACCCGATAGCTCTTGGCACCAGACACCCAGGGGAATGCATCTACTGCAGCTACCACCTGGATTTAAATTCAGAGTGCTGTGTGCTACATCTGCGATTACCCAAGCTGTTAGTGTTGTCTCATCTTATGTCTCCTCAGTTGAAGGAGCAATCAACTGTAAAGGAGACCGCAGCTCTGAATTTTTATGATTAAGGTCCTGTCAATCTGCCACTGGGGATTTGGCAGAAGTGAATCGTCCATCATTGTATGAATGCATTCAGAATGTCACCAGGGTTTTGCTAATATACTAAGTGTGCTGTGTATTCCTCGGCATTAAGCCACAGTGGCAGACATCGAGACCGCAAGGCTTCTTTGAAATTGACAGCTTCCCAAGGGTGCAAGGCACCAAATGCAACATGTGGCCATTCAGGTAACATCAGATAAACCACGAATATATAGCCGGGAAATGGAAACAGTTATTACCCAGTCAATATCGAAATAGTGTTCTAAGCATCCTTCATGTTTACACCAGATATCTTGGAAGAGCCTTGGTCTGTCTTCAACTCCACCACAAACTATTTCTCTGCCTGACTCCATTCAGCTCTGCTGACACTATCTCAGGCTGAAAAACATTTTCACATCCTCAGATTTTTATTTGAACTTGAGCTGAGATCTAGATCTCATGGTCGCAATGCTCCCATCCTGCTGTGCTAATTTTTTAGTGCAGCGGGCCAGGCGATTCTCGCGTTGGCTGATTCGCAGGGTTCGTGCATGTGTTCCTGCCATGATAGTGTCTCCCAGCGCCGGATTTCGGGCGGCGTCAGCTCCACGCTAGAAATCAGTGGGGAGACGTGGAAATAATTTAAATAGTTATTTGAATATCATTTAAATGAGATTAGCAGGCCGGGGACTGAAATCTCCAGGCCTGCTAGCATCTCCCTCCCGCCAGAGTGGTTCACTCCAGCGGGGATTACAGTAGCTCCCTACTTTCGGGGAACTAGAGGCCCGACCCCAATAGAGTGAAGAGGGGGCAATCGAGGCCCCCCAGAGGATTGGGGAGTGGGGGTTTGTGCCCCCTGGGCATTGGCACCCTGGCAGTGCCCAAGGGGCGAAGTGTCAATGCCCAGGGGCATCAGCTGCCACTCTGCAGACGGCATCAATGCGGAAAGGAAAGAGGCCAGTGTCCGGGACAGGCTGCGGTTGTGGGGAGGCGGCTAACTGTCCGTGGGGGAGGGGGAGTGGGGCGGGGGCTGGAGATCAGGGCGGGTTGGGGAGTGTTCAGGACTGGCCCGGAAATGGTCGGGGGACCAGCAATTGGGCCATGGCGGGGGCGGAGGGCTGGCGCTGTGAGGATCACGGGGCTGTCCAGCGATCGAGCTGGCCAGCAGTCAGGAGGCCAACAGTGCAGGGCTACTGCGCATGCGCCGATCTTGGCACTGACAGATCGGCACATGCACAATGGCCCATTCAGCACTGTACAGCCGGCCTCTCGGGCGGGAATAGGCCACGCCCACAACTTTATAATGATATACACGCTAGTGATCTCTGCAATGCACAAAGTGTGGGAGATTCTTCTCTGAACTCCCACAAAACAAACAGCGTGAATTACTCCAGTTTTCACACAAATCCGACAATTAGAATTTTTTGGGAGAATTCCGCCCTATATCTTTTTCTTCACCCTCATCCTCATAATCAATAACTTGCATTATAGAGTGACTTATTGTAGCACAGCACCCACCATAGCACTTCATTGAAGCAAAATTAAAATGCAGAGCCAAATAACAAGATATTAGAAAACAGCAAAAGGAAATCAGAGGTTGCTTTTAAGAAAGATCTTATAAGCCACAGAATGGTGGAGAGGCAAAGATTTAAGGAGTGAATTCCAGAGTGTGGTTCCTGGTGACTGAAGACACTGGATGGCCCTGGTGGGCAGAAAGGACAAGCGAACTTCAATGGGGAGGACAGGAAAAGCTGTAAACCTAGAAAATGTTAGAAAGACAGGAAACCGGAGGACCAAAGGGAGTTTTAAACACAAAGAAGTGTTCGGGTTTGATTGTCATTGTGTATGAACAAGATGGGATTGATGAAGACATGAGACAGGATAGGATCTGGACAGCTTATGTTTGGATGCATTTAAGTTTATCGATGAGAAACAAATCAGGAAAGTATTTGAAAAAAAATGCTGAAAATACTCAGGTCTGGCAGCATCTGTGGAGAGAGAAATAGAATTAATGTTATAGATCAATATCCATTCATCAGAACTCCGCTTGTGTCAGAGCATTTAAATAACGTGTAATCTCAGATAAAAATTGAAGTTTTGAGACCCATTTTTTCAGGCAAAATGTTAGGGGGTTGACTTTTATATGGATAATGTTTTTGAGAGGATTATTTTTAACTAAAAGGTAATGGGGAAAGCCATCGCTGAAACACCTGGAAACACCCTATCAGCCCTTTCATTATTTGGGTATGTGTGTCTATGAACAGTCCTGAAGTGTAGAATCTTTATTTGCTTTCAAACACAATGCCAGGGTTTAATCAGTCCTTTGTGTGGCAGATAGCTAATCCATCGCCTAGATTATTTTTTCTAATCCCATGAACTTTGAACTGGTCATGGGGTTCCCAGTTTCTGAGGTAGCATGACACTCTAGTCTAGATTGATCCACTTTGGTCAACCGGTGTTCAGGCAAACGGAATGACCCGTCAACATGGTGTTCCCACCAAAATCTCATACAGGCATTGAAACCAAATCCATTCTTTGGTGAGGTTTCAGTCGGTTTTGCTCCTGCTTCAGGGAGCCTCCCCCCATGCCGCCAGCCCAGGGGAGAAAGTGGCAACGTGGACTGGGCATGCAGTTTCCATGCTGCCCGGGGGAAAGGAAGGAATGGGAAGGGTTGCATCGTTGGAAACTGTTATGCCAGTCTTGTTTTAATGAATAATTTACAAGTATTGTGCTATTTTAATGAATAATGTGAATTGAGGTATATGGAAAAATTAAGGATTTTTTGGCCAAAAGTTGGGGGTCGACTTTTATATGAGATGGTCTGTTACTTGAGTACATAACAGTTGTAGGTTGACACAATGTGCCAGCACTGTATCCAAAACTGAAATAACAATCAAAAAGGCCTGGAAGAAATTTGGCTACCAAGTGAATGTAATAGAAGATGTGCTGTGCACTAACCTTTCTACCCTGGGTTTGGCAGTATACTTTGGAGGCAGAAAATGCAACATAGGAACAAGCTTGGCAGAAAATCAAATTTCTCAGCCAGCTTAGTACTACAACTCAGAAGATTGACATGATCACCATCGAAAGGTTTCTGTGATAAGGGTTTTTCACATTGATATTAATTAGATGATAAAATCAAAGTAATAGCACGTTGCTATGTTTTTTTAAAACTGATTTGGCAATTGTTTTTCTGTTTTTTTCCCACTTCCCATAGCCTCATAACAATGCTTATTGATTGGGAGAGGTGGTTCTTTGGATGTGGCATCTCATTCAAGTAGTTATTCTTTGGAAAACTATTTGATCACGGAGGCTGTCTCAATTTGTGTGCCTCTATCTGATATCTATAAATGCGTATTTTCCATCAAAGGCCACGCGATAGTAATCTGTAACTCATTTCTTTACTGATTTTACCCACTGGGGCAATGAAAATGGTTATGGAACCTGAATTATTCTGCATTTTTAAAATTAAAAATATAGAGAGTGTACATCATTGTCAGCCACATGCTTGGTTAAATATTTTTACAATCGTGACTAGATGACTCACAAGTACAGTGGCACAGTGGGGGTAGCACTGCTACCTCACAGCACCCGGGACCTGGGTTCAATTCCTGGCTTGGGTCACTGCCTGTGTGGAGTCTGCACGTTTTCCATGTGTCTGCGTGGGGTTTCCTCCCACAGTCTGAAAGATGTGCTGGTTAGGTGCATTGGCCATGCTAAATTCTCCCTCAGTGTACCCGAACAGGCGCCGGAGTGTGGCGACTAGGGGATTTTCACAGTAACTTCATTGCAGTGTCAATGTAAGCCTATTTGTGACACTAATAAATAAACTTAAACTTAATGTCACAAGAATTGCCTCATTAGCGAAGATGTTTACCAGATTCCGTGCCTGGCCATAGTTTCCACACTCATTTCCAGATTGCAAAGATAACTTAGAGGGAATTTTTTTGTCAAAGAAAATCAGTTGAAATCTACAAATAAGATACTATTGTTATTTTTATTTTGTAGAGCCATAGAAGTTTAAGCTAAGGTCAAGCATCAGATCAAGCCTAAGATAGGATGCAGTGCTTCATCTTGTCAGCTTGGATATTATTTGTCTCTCTTATGGGGACCTTGAATTGGATTCAATTTGATTTGTTTTTTGGAGCAAGCAAGGAATGGATTTGGGTTTGCCCGGTCCATTTTAAGCATTGGCTTTGTAACTTGGAGTAAAAGACTTGGAGACCTTTGTGCCTTTTCCGTTGCTAATTCTTCAACTGGGGCTGTGGACCTGAAGCTACCTGTATGGTGGTATCACTGTCGGGGAGGAGAGGAGTTTTGGCCTGAACAAGCCTGATCCATTTTCCTCAGGTGTCAGTTATAAAAGCAGGGTGATCCCCCAGAAATTTTCTGCATGGGAGCCTATCTCTGGAACTGAGGACAATCCCATGTTACAGCTAGGCACACTCATAGAATCATACAGTGCAGAAGACACCCTTCGGCACATCGAGTCTGCACCGACACGCCAGAAATACCTAACCTCCCACCTAATCTCATTTGCCAGCACTTGGCCCATAGCCTTGAATGTTAAGATGTGCCAAGTGCTCATCCAGGTGCTTTTTAAAAGGATGTGAAGCAACCCGCCTCTATACCAGGCAGCGCATAACTCACTATATCTTTGGAAAGGAGAAAGAGCTAAACACTTGAAGAAACCCTGATTTTAAAAATGGATCTGACTCAACCATAAAAGGTCCTCCCGGCCTTAAGAAGGTTTAGGAAAATAGGAACAGGATTAGGCCATTCAACCCCTCAAGCATTTTGTGCCATTTAATTAAATCATGGCTGATCTATATATGAACTGCATCTATTCACCTTAACTCCGTAATCTTAACAAGAAATGGAGGTGGTTAAAATACCAGGTTGGCAAGTTCTTCCCACAAGTGCAGGCTCCATACTCTTCGATCCTGCACTGGAATTGCATGGGTCAATTAAACTGTGTCAGTAAAAGGGAAATCAACAGGGTTTCTCAGGGCTCCCCTATCCTCTGTGTCATCATCTAAATGTATTGGAGTGGTCAAAAGTCGATATCCATGCTAGTGGAGAAGGAACGTTGCTGAAGGCCAGCTGAGAGGGAAAGATTTCATGGGAAGTCAGAGCATCCTGTGGTTCAAGTGGTATTGCTTCACCATGGTTTTAGAAAATGCCTTTGGTTCAAGGTTTTATGGTTATAATTATTATTGTTTCTAATATAGCTGAGATGAGAAATTATTTTGAATGTGCTATTAGAAACTTCTTTTAAAGCACAAAAATAATGGCAAAAAACCCACTCCTATGCATGTTGAAATTTGCTTTAATGATGACTTTACATTCACAATTGTACTAAAAACAATGTCAAAAATGTGATAATTCAGAATGAAATCTACTTTAATTGTTTTTTTTCTACTGAGACATGAATTCAATACTTTTCTTATTTATGCAAATCATATATTCTACCAGGGACAGTTGGCAATTTGTCAAATATTTGGTTTAGAAATGTTGAATTCTCATCTTGTGACTATCAATAGATTTTATTGAAGGTATGTTTTTAGAAAAAGCCTCCCAAGATGAGAAAAGTTGTTGACTCCTTTCCTAAGGGAACATTTTGTATAAATACTTCAAGATCAACACATCCCCATATCTCCCAATTCAATCCTAGTTACTGCCCTTCCTGAATGATGTTCTCCTTCTCCTATCTTCACAAAGTCATTTGCCACGGAGTATTAGAAAGAAAGATTTACATTTATATGGCCCCTTTCATTTATTTATCCAATTCAATCAAATCAAGTCCAATTCAGAGTCTCAACAAGTGAGACATTCCCGATCCAAGCTGACAAGACAGGGCTTTCACCTCCTGTCTTGGCTTGATCTACATGTTCCAAGCTGATTGGAGCACCCATTGCACCTCCTCCAAGGCTTGATCTCATTTGCATCTTAGCCAAAAGGCCGAGATGCCGCTTTTAAAAATTGCTTCAAATTAAGCTAAAATGTAGCCTAATGACTTCAACCAAGTACAGCATGTCGATACTACACTTGATCTTAGCCAAAAGGCATCAAACATCCCAAAGTGCTTTACAGCCAATTTAGAATTGTAGTTGTAGTTATTCCTATAACATAAGAAATGTAGCTACTAATTTTTACACAGCAAGTTCCCACAAACAATGTGATGATGCACATGAAGGGGATAATGTGGGGAAATGGCATTGAAGTTGTCTAATCAGCCATGATCGGATTGAATGACAGAGCAGGCTTGATGGGCTGAATGGCCTACTCCTGTTCCTATGTTCCTATGAATAGATGATCTGTATTTTGGTAACATTGGTTAAGGAATAAATTTTGACCAGAACACAGGGAATAACTCTTCTTTCAAATATCATGTGATTTTTTTACATCTATCTGAGGGGGCAGACAGGGCCTCAGTTTAACATCTTATCCGAAAGACGGCACCTCCAACAATACTACCTGAGAGCATTGGCTTAAACTCGTGCTCAAGACTTGATGGCGGAACTGGAAGCATGCACCACTTCTGCTCTTTTGCTTTTTCCCATTCACCACGCGATTACAATTAAAATTTAAAGTGCCAGGAGTATACTTTAGAGACACTGTGATTCCACAGCAAGGGAAGCTTTACGTGATGAAACCTGCTGTCAGCTGACAACGCTATAGCTATGTGTGGGCTATGAAAAAGTCCCCTGCTCTAACAGGAATGCTGTGAATCATGGTCAAAACTGTTCTGTCCAACTCTATTGCTAATGAAGTAAGACCTATTGAGAGCACAGAGGTGTCATGGGTGTTCATTCGAATTTAAATTTCACTTGTAAGTAATTCTCATTATATGGGTTTCACTTTATTCATGTATGCTTCATTTTTATTTGTTGAGACTAGCTTAGTCAGAGAGCTAAATGCCCTGGCACACTTCATGGTTGGCATGCATTGATGGTTAAAGGGGAGATAGAGAGATTTCTTTATTGTGGAAGAAACAGTGATGTGCCTTTTGCTCACTCTTTATTGAATGTTCATGTTAGTGTCCAGTGTTGTAGTCACCACTCTGTGGAACATAGTTGAACTTACAGACTCAGCTGGCTCTCTCTTCTATGTATTGTAAAGGACATTCCTGAGATCATTCTCAGTGGGGGATAATTAAAATGTCGTAGATGAATTCAACGCCCTGTCAGGAATCTGCCAGCCACAACCTGAGATGGAACCATATTTGGATAATACCAACACCGCCCTTGAGGCACCTTATTTTCTAACCTTGACTGACTGTCCTTACTACACATCCACCATACCCTGGATGCCAGACCCTTCACACTTCACTCCTCCATGCCCACGATGTACCCACTGTCCTCCCTCTTCCATCTCTAAATGTCCCCAAGAGCATTTCGCACCCCCCCTTCCCCACCATCACTGGCTCACCCTTGCTTGTTCAGATCCTCCATGAAAGCTGCCATTCTCCTGCTCCCTTCCCATGCGCCAGAGTACAGCAAGGGAAATTTTACAATTCCAGTTGATGTTATAACTGTACAGGAAGATCCCAGAGTGGAACCCTGGCTCAAAAGACCACAGCTTTTATTTTTTTAATATAAAACATGGAGGAACAGTCACAGGATTGTTAACTAGCTTTAACAACAAGGAAAAAACATTAAACATGGAAAAATTAGATTATAACACAATACTCCTTTAATCCCCCCTTAGTTTCACAATTACACACAGATTTTAAGGTCATCATGGATGGCAAAGCGTATCTTAAGCTACAACAGTCTGCGTAACACAATGTTCCTTTAAACACAATATGGCTGTGGTCAAATACACTCTCCACTCTGAATCTCAAGTGAATGGGCCTGATTTTACCATTTTCATTCTAAGTGCTGAATCTGGGCGCAATTCAGATCCGACTTGGAAATCTGCTTTCAGGCGCCCCCATACGCACTTAGCCTGAAAAAAAAAATCGCAGGTCTGAATTGCACTGTGGGGGGAGAGGGGGAGGGGGAGGGGAGCTTAGCACGCCTGAAATGATCGGAGCTCTGAACTGCGCATGTGCAGTTAGAAAAAATTTTGAAAAAACGCGCCTGTGTCAGATCGCTCCCAGGCCGCAAAAAGCAGAGAAAGTGGCCAGAGAGCAAAAGGCGGGAGCAATGGCCCCCACAGGCATAACTGTCCCCCTTATCCACCCCCCCCGTTACCCAGACCGATCGCGACCCCCTGCCCCCTTGCACCCCACCGATCGTCCGCAGAGTGGCAGCGGACCCCCCTGCCCCCCCCTCCCCACCAGAGATACATCTTACCCGCCTCCTCCTCTATTCCCCCCCACAAACCACAGAATGATCTGGCCCACCTCCCCCTCCCCCCCTCCCCCCCCCCCACCACCGATCTGAGTCAGAGAGCCGTTGGAACCTCTGAACTCACCTCTTCAGCCGCTGTAGCGCCCGAAATAGACTTTTATTTAGCATGTCCATTTCGGCACGATTCCAGATTGGCGAACGCGGTGGTAAAGGGGGAAATGCTGATAAAGTTGGGTGGGCAGTTCATTAATTCAATTTAAATGCATGCATTTCGGGCATGGATCAGATCGCAGCCATTCCTGGGCCTCGGTAAAGTGGCCAGCTGCGCGGACGTGAGCGCAGATCGTGTTAATGGCCTCATGCCCGACTTTACCACGTTTTCACGCCCGAAAACAGGCGCGACGCAATGGTAAAATCGGGCCCAATGTCGGTGGATTTCTCCTCAGAATCCCCCCAGATGATGTCACATTTGGAGTACTGCGCCCAGTTCTGGTCGCCACACTACCAGAAGGACGTGGAGGCTTTAGAGAGAGTGCAGAGGAGGTTTATCAGGATGTTGCCTGGTATGGAAGGGCTTAGTTATGAGGAGAGATTGGGTAAACTGGGGTTGTTCTCACTGGAAAGACGGAGGATGAGGGGTGACCTAATAGAGGTGTATAAAATTATGAAAGGCATAGATAGGGTGAACGGTGGGAAGCTTTTTCCCAGGTTGGTGGTGACGTTCACGAGGGGTCATAGGTTCAAGTTGAGGGGGGGAGGTTTAACACGGATATCAGAAGGACATATTTTACACAGAGGGTGGTGGGGGCCTGGAATGCGCTGCCGGGCAAGGTGGTGGAGGCGGACACACTGGGAACGTTTAAGACTTATCTAGATAGCCACATGAACAGAGTGGGAATGGAGGGATACAAAAGAATGGTCTAGTTTTGGACCAGGGAGCGGCGCAGGCTTGGAGGGCCGAAGGGCCTGTTCCTATGCTGTATTGTTCTTTGTTCTTTGTTCTTTGAAGTTTCCAAACTCCACTCCACTCCTAAAAAAAACGCTTTAAAATCTTTGTTCACAACAATACTTTCTATTCGTGCTTTGCATTCCAAAATCCAGTCCCGGTTTTTCAAATGATTCATTTAAGGGAGAGGTGGTAGATTTAAAACTGAGATGAGGAGGAACTACTTATTGTAGAGGGTGGTGAATTTGTGGAACCCGCTGCCCCATAGCGTGGTGGAGTCTGAATTGTTGAATGGCTTCAAGAAGGAGATAGATACATTTCTAACAAAAAATGGGATAAAGGGATATGGGGAGCAGGTGGGAAGCTGGATTTGAAACCATGAAGAGATCAGCTATGATCTGATTGAATGACGGAGCAGGCTCGAAGGGGTGAATTTGCCTACATCTGCTCCTAATTCCTATGTTCCTAAACAAAGCTTCTGTTCTACCCCCTTTAGGATTTCTTTGTCTTATCTGTTGTACAAACTGTTCACAAATACTTAAACTCTAGATTTCTGGACTCAAGTAAAATGGCATCAAATGTTGGATTTACCTCTGAAATTTGCTGTCTACTTTAAATTTGGTTATTGCAATTGTCTATTTAATTCAGAATACTTCGTTTACTCTTGAATTTTTCTGAAGAATGTATTTGTCTCTGTTCTCTTAACTTCAGCCATCTTAAGACATTCTTTTTGTCTCAATTCCCTTGTTATCTACACTGTATCTTGCATCTTCACAACTCTCTTGTCCTGTCCAGCGTCTGGCAGAGTTGGGAAATGTTCATTTCCCGGTGTCCTGTCTCTAACCACCAACAAATTCAGCTAAACTAAGAACAGAAAGTCTTCCCACCTTAAAAGAGCCGCCAGATACTAAGCACCGACTGGTACTACCATTTATTCTTCACACCGCAACCCTCTCAAAGCACAATTGAAACTTAACCAACACGCACACATATAAATACCTTTGTTCAACATGAAACTAACTTACATTAACACTAGCAGCACGGTGGCCCAGTGGTTAGCACTGTTGCCTCACAGCACCAGGGACCCAGGTTCGATTCCCGCCTTGGGTCACTGTCTGGGTGGATTCTCCCCACATCTGCGTGGGTTTCCTCCGGGTCCTCCGATTTCCTCCCACAGTCCAAAGATGTGTGGGTTAGGTGGATTAGCCATGTGGGATTAGCAGGGTAAATGTATGAGGTTGTGGGGATAGTGCCTGGGTGGGACTGTGGTCGGTGCAGACTCGATAGGCCAAATGGCCTCCTTCTGCACTGTAGGATTCTATATGTATACCCTTACAGGCACAGAAACATTAAATTAATCCCACTTAGACTATACCATATTGATCAATACAAATATAAATCCTTAAAACTACCTTTGTATCCCTCACAAAAACCACTAACCTAAGACGCAACTGCACAAAGGCAACCGGTGCACAGCAACAAACCTGAACTGTGTGTGACAAGATTCTTGTGCACTGCTGGCTTTATCTTGAAGATAGGAGTCTACTGAAAAAGTTGTTACTGAGTACTCAAGGCTTGCAAATACCATACAACTGGAAACCCAACATATGGTGCAGGAGGTATGGCATGCCACAAACATTATCTCTATCTCAAATTCACACAGGAAATTAATATTTTGCATCACATCTAATTCAGAGATCTTCTGTTTGCTGCTCCTGTGGGCTCCTTAAAATTTCATCCTCTGGAGTGGGGGTTGGACCAACAATTTCTGAATCAGAGGCCAGAGTGCAACTGACTGACCCACATCTAGAGTGTAACCCGCTGACCCACATCTAGAGTGTAACCCACTGACCCACATCTAGAGTGTAACCCGCTGACCCACATCTAGAGTGTAACCCGCTGACCCACATCTAGAGTGTAACCCGCTGACCCACATCTAGAGTGTAACCCGCTGACCCACATCTAGGGTGTAAATAACTGACCCACATCTAGGGCCCGATTTTACCAACAATTTGCGCCCATTTTCAGGCGCGAAATCACGGTAAAGTCGAGTGTGAGGTCTTTATCGCGATCTGCACCTGCGTCTGAGCAAATCACCACTTTACCGAGAGCCGCGAATGGCGGGGATCCGTTGCGTGCCAAAATCGGGCGGACTGACAATTTAAATGCATTAGCATGCATTTACATCGATTTAATGAACTGCCCGCCCAACTCTATCATCATTTCCCACTTTACCGCCGCATGTACCGTTCCGGATCCGCGCTTTTAGAGACCTGCTAAATAAAAGTCTGAAGCCGATGCTGCAGCTTCCAAAGAGCGGGTTCAGAGTCTCCAACGGCTCTCTGACCCAGATCATCCTCTGGGAGGGAGGAGGGGGGAGGAGGGAGGCGGGTCAGATGTATCTCTGGTGGGGGAGGAGGGAGGCGGGTCAGATGTATCTCTGAGGGGTGGGAGGAGGAGGAGGCGGGTCAGATGTATCTCTGAGGGGAGGGGGGGGCGAGAGGGCTAATCGTTGTCTGGTGGTGGGGGGGAGGCCCGATTGCTCACTGGTGGGGGGGTGGGGCGGATGGATCTCTGGTGGGCGGGGGGGGGGCAGGTGGGTTCACTGCCACTCTGCGGGCGATCCCTCCTACCCACCGGAGGAACAAATCCTTCCTCCCGGAGCGGACGTGCGGCCATGCCATCCCACAAAACCTTCAGGATCAAGCGATTCTTTGCTAAGAAGGTGAAGCAGAACCGGCCGATTCCACAGTGGATCCGCATGAAAACCGGCAACAAGATCAGGTACAATTCCAAGAGGAGACACTGGAGAAGGACCAAGCTGGGCCTATAAAGGGATACACCATCACTACAGTGATTGGAGGTCAATTTTCATATTTATGTCCATTGGAGATTTTGCGCTAGTTGCTTGCTCTAGGAATGTTTGTTCTGTTTGTTAGATATTATCTTTCATGTCGATTGATTGAGAGATGTTGGGATGGATGCAGAAGATATTTTCTGTGCTGATGAATAGGGGAGATGCTTTCTTAATTTGTGACAAGGGAAATCGTTCCATGCTCATGTATGCCTACACTATATTCGCACTGATGGAGATGAGAGGGGTTTTTGGATGTGACAGATATTTTCTAGACTGATAGATGAGGGAGATATTTTCAGACTGATGGATACATGAGCTATTTCACACTGATGGATGGAAGATCATTTTTCAAACTGTTGAATATTTCCCATGCTTTCATAGTCATGGATCTGAGCGAAATTTTCATCATGAAACAGATGGGATAAATATTCATTCTAAAGGATATGGGAGCTGTTGTTTCACTGATGGGAATGGGCGATAACTTCGTGTCAATGGGTCGGGGTGACATTTTCATAATGATATATATTGGCGGCATTTTAGTGCTGATCGTAATATGGAATGACTTCATCCTGCTGGATATGGGCGATCCTTTCATATTGATGGAGATGGGCGATGCATTTAACACTGTTGCCCCCCTCCCTCCCCACCGATCGCCCGCAGAGTGGCAGCGGACCCCCTCCACCCCCACAAGAGATCCATCTGCACCCCCCCCCCCCACCCCCGAGATACACCCTCGCTGCTGCTTTTTGCTCCGAGCTGCTCTCTCCGCTTTCCACTTTTTTTTTCTTTCCCGACACGGGTGCGCTTTTTCAAAATTTTTTCAAACTGCACATGTAGCAGTTCAGAACTCCGATCATTCCGGCAGTGATAAGCCCCGTCCACAGCGCGGATCGGACTGGAGATGGCTGAAAGCTTATGGGGGCGTCTGAACGTGGATTTCTAGGTCGGATCTGTACTACGCCCAGATTCGGCACTTAGAATGAAAATGGTAAAATCAGGCCCCTAGAGTGTAAACTGACCCACAGCTGGCTCTTAAGGATGTTTGATAATCCAAAACCTACATCTCCCCTTATAACTGGCAATTTTGTTTCCAAACCAAATAAGTAAGAAACTTTGTTTTGAAGGAATTTGGTGATGAGCATGCAGGGAGAATCTTCCACATATCTGCAGCTCTGTAGTGGAAGAAAACTTTAAACTTAGTCCTTCAGAACACTTCTTCTGGGTTGCAGTAGCCCTCCTGTAATTCTGGATTCTGATTTGATTTGATTTATTATTATCACATGTATTAGTATACAGTGAAAAGTATTGTTTCTTGCTCACTACACAAACAAAGCATACCGTTCATAGAGAAGGAAACGAGAGAGTGCAGAATGTAGCGTTACAGTCACAGCTAGGGTGTAGAAAGATCAACTTAATGCAAGGGAGGTCCATTCAAAAGTCTGATGGCAGCAGGGAAGAAACTGTTCTTGAGTTGGTTGGCACGTGTCGTCAGATTTTGTATCGTTTTCCTGAAGGAGGAAGATGGAAGAGAGAATGTCTGGGGTGTGTGGGGTCCTTAATTATGTTGGCTGCTTTTTGAAGGCAGCGGGAAGTGTAGGCGGAATCAATGGGTGGGTGCAATTTTTGCAGGGGGCAGGAACCTCTGCACACCATTAAAACCAGCCTATAAAGAAGGAAGGAATATGGGGCAACAGAATAATATAGACAGAGAGAGAGTAATATCCGACTGAAGCACGGAGAAGAGAAACAATGCAATAAAAACGGGATAAAGTATCAGAGATACAGGAAGAAAAAAAGAGGCACACACACAATTCTATTAACTCCATAAAGGCGCGCACTGTATTTCAGGATGAGGGGGTGCAGCACAGTTTTACCAGAATAATGTAGGCTTAAAGAGTTGAATCATGACAACAGATTGCATCGACTAGTCTTGTATTGCTTGGGTATAGAAGATTAAGGGGTGATAAAATTTAATCATTAAAGATGATTGAAGGATTTGATACAGTAGATACTAAGAAACTGTGAGAATCCAGGGGAGGCATAACCTTGAACATGGGCCATTCAGGGTGGTGCTGGGAAGAGCTCATTCATTTAAAGGGTGCTGAAAATCTAGTTTTGCAAATTAAAGTTTTGCTCAAGTTTTTCAGGCAAACCTATTTGCATATTGCTGAATGTAAAATCTTCCATGAACCAGTGCAATCAGGCAGTGTTTTAAAATATAAAAAGATTATTCATTTAAAAATGTTCTTTGATACATTGAAGTGTGGTGCAGTTTGATCAATATACGTGAAACTCAGTTTCTCACAAAAAAGCTCCCATTTTAGGTAACTGGAAATAACTGAAAAAAAACCCACAGGGCCATTTGCTGGTTGTATTAGTGTGTAGCAGTCCGAGCTTTAGTAACTTAAAAATAAAATTAATATTTAAAAGCTTTCAGAATGTTTTTAATAGTGATATTGCGCCTAAAGAAACCCAGCTTTTTTTTTAAGAGTCTCATGAAAGCACCATAAAAGGGTGCAGTTAACAAAAGTTCACAGTTGTGATTAATTCAATCTGGGGGCATATCCAATTTTGCGACGGGTTTGATGTTTTTTAAACTCGAGCAAAACATTGTGGACATTCAATTAATGCTAATTGTAGGTTGCTCTTAAAGCTCTTTGATCTTTTGCACTGAGATCTGACCAATTTTACGCTTGCAATAGCCCAGCAGAAATCTCAGGCTGTGATATTTTATCCTGTCGCGTACATCAGGGGGAGCTTCTGAATGTATCACATTGATTACAAATCACTTTATTCTTTGCCCAACAGAAATTTCATTTCCTTTTTAAACATGTAAACAGCTGCTTCCAAAAACAAATGGGCACCAGCTTTCAGATCTCCACGTTTCTGCTTCTTTAATATGAAAACCTCATCCTGTACCTTTCATCAGCTGAACCAACCTGACTTCATTTAATCACTGATAAATATTGACATTTCCTGGCTCCTGAACAGCTTGCAAAGAACTAGGTTCCACAATCATTATGAGCAATTAGAGCCACTTATGCTGAATTGTTGGTCATCGTTCTCAGCAAATATTGACACCGAAGAAATTTAGTTTAGTTAGATTTTTGAATGAAATACTTGGAGAAAATCTAAATTATTCAATTTAATTGATCACGTCAGTAATACTTGTGCTGTGTGGATGGACTGATTAACCTGTCTACATGATATTGGAACAGAAGATTTCATTATATTAAATACTGAGTTAGCAGTTATTTAGTCAATTTTATACAATGTTGACACAACAGATTGGTGCCGTGGTCCATTTACCCTTCTTAAATGGCAAAATTGTGTTTTCTCAATACATACAGATTAACCTAGTCTGTTAGTAGCAGTAGGCCTCCTCCTCCTCCGACAGTATAGCAGGCTGACACAGAGGTGGTGAACCACATAGGTCACTATGGAGTGAAATCAAATCAACTTTTGTTGCTGCTAATTATATTGCAGGAGAGACAAAATGCAAAAGTTAAAATCTCCAGTGTGTGAAGTAACAGTTAAAAAAAGGCTGCCAACTATGAGAGGAAAAAGCCTAATGATGCTTGGAGAACGAAGAAATTGGCTTGAATTTGTTATAGGATGTTCTTAGCACTCTTTTTGTATTGTGTAATGAGAAGGGAAGAATTGGTCATCTAATTGTGCGAGGCCCTTTGGGGATGAGTGATCATAATGTGATTGAAGTCTTCACCAAGATGGAGGGTAGTGATTCTGAGGCTGGGGTTCTGAATCTAAATAAAGGAAACTACGATGGTATGAGGCATGAGTTGGCTATGATGGATTGAGGAACATTACTTAAAGGAATGAAGGTAGATAGGCAATGGCAAACATTCAAAGAGCACACGAGAGAACTGCAACAATTGCTCATTCCTGTCTGGTGCAAAAGTAAAACAGGAAAGGTGGCCAAACCACGGCTGAGAAGGGAAATTAGGGATATTAGATCCAAGGAAGAGGCATACGAATTGGCCAGAAAAAACAGCAAACCTGAGGATTGGGAGCAGTTTAAACTTCAACAAATGAGGACAAAGAGTAAGCTTGCGGGGAACATAAAAACTAACTGTAAAAGCTTCTATAGGTGCCAAGAGACTTTTGAATGGACCTACCTCATATTAAGTGGATCTTTCTCTACATCCTAGCTATGACTGTAACACTACATTTTGCACCCTCTCCTTTCCTTCTCTATGTACGGTATGATTTGTCTGTATAGTGGTCAAGAAACAATACTTTTCACTGTATATTAATACATGTAACAAAAATAAATCAAATCAAAATGTTATACCTCCAAATTTGCAGAAGACACAAAGCTGGGTGGGAGAGTGAGCTGTGAGGAGAATGCAGAGATGCTCCAGTGTGATGTTGAGTGAGTGGCAGATGCAGTACAATGTGGATAAATGTGATGTTATCCACTTAGGTAGCAAAAACAGGAAGACACATTATTACTTGAATGGCTATAGATTGAGAGAGGCGAATGTGCAATGGTACCTGGGTGTCCTCGTACACCAGTCGCTGAAAGTATGCATACAGCTACAGAAGGCGGTGACATAGGCAAATGGTATGTTGGCCATTTAGTGGGCTCCCCGCTGCATGCCACGGTGTCTACATGTCTCCGGGGCCAGGATTTATGGCATGGAGCTGATTTAACTATTAAAATGACCATTTCCCTATCATGAGCGGTCCCAGGAATAAAGTCTCCGGGCTCGCTAGCGTGTGTCTCCCCCCGATTCTCCCCCCCCCCCCACCCCCCCACCAGGAGTGGTTCAATCCAGCGGGGTTTATAACTGCTCCCCACTAATAGGGAGCTGGTGACCAACTCCGCTGGTGTGATGGGAGACAATTGAGGCCTTCCCAGGAGATTGGGGGTAAGGGGGTGCTGCCCCCTGTCCCTGGGGGACATTGGGGCTGGCTTGGAGGCGTCTGGGAGGCCAGTGATCGGGGGGGGGGGGGGGGGGGTCTTACGGCCAGCGATGCGGGGTCGCAGGGCTGACCAGCGATCGGGGAGCTATATTAATGATATACAGATATGTTCAACTCCTGTTGAATGCTTCTTTTGTTTTGTTTCATGTTGCCTAAATCTTACAACAGTATATTTAAAGGGAGTAATTCTGAAAATTGGGACATCCTGGTGGATCCTCGCTCGCCAGGCAGAGAAAATCAGAAGCTGAGTTGCAAAGTGCCCGTGATGTTTTGCTTATTGATTGGAAAATCACAGCCCATAAGTATTAAATTTCAAAATCTTGCTGGAGCAGGTGAAATCTCCATTGCCAGTAAGTATCTGTAAAATTACTTTCTTAGTCATTTACCATTGTTTTTTCTGAAATTATTTAATACCATTCCTCCCTTTGTTGTGGATCTTTTACCCTCCCTTTTAGTTCTTTTCACTCTAGCCTCCTTCTTCCAGAACCCAATGTCTATAGTTGTCACTCAGTGTATCAAAGTACTTCAGTTTACCTCATCTTACTTCATATTGGAAGTGGTTACAATAAAATCTGGTTTATTTCTTGGGACTTACTGTTTCATGCACTGATGGGATCGTGATTAATAGTTACCATATGTTGGTTTTTGAGACAGGCTTAACATATGGAAGAGAAACTCAGTGAAAATGTTATGATGTAGCAATGAATGTAATGTAGATAAATGATATAATAATATCACGGTATTTACAGTCATCTCATTAAGCATACATGTGGTATCCTGCAAAATGTGTTTGTAAGTTGCAATGTTCGGGTTAATACTTTCAGTGGTTTTACAGTTCCAGCTTCTCCTTGGATAGCCACATTGATGTTTTGGAGAGGCTTGTACGCTTCAATGATCCCTTGTGAAATGTCATTGGGAGCTCCTTGCTCCTGGTAGGGCGATGCATGGTGTCAAGTTCAGGGAGAGGTGGCAGACCGGAGGTAGCCCAAAAATTTCTCAATGGCAGAACAGCTGAAGGAAACATGTAAAGGCCGTTGTGCCAAGGGGTGGTCCCAGTCACTGAGGTTTGACATATCAATGTCCCCACATTAAACAAAGTCATGGCAGGCTTCTACCAGCGGAGCAGGCTGGAAGGACCAAATGGCCTACTCCTGCTTCTAGTTTCTATGTTTACCAGGATTCATTTGCCAAGTCCTGTGGGTGATGGAGAGTTGGTGATAGTGACAGGGCTGTAAACCTGGCAGTCCCTAGTCTAGGATCTAAACACAGGCAACAGATGCAAGAAGGTAACAAAACAGAAAATGCTGGAAATCTCAGCAGGTCTGGCAGCATCTGTGGAGAGAGAAATTAGAGCTAATGTTTTGAGTCTGGATGACTCTTCATGATACTTGAAACGTTAGCTCTGTTCTCTCTCCACACATGCTGACAGATTTGCTGAGATTTTCCAGAATTTTCTGTTTTTGTTTCAGATTCCAGCAGCTGTAGCAATTTGCTTTTATCATAGATGCAAGAATATGTTGGGATAGAAGTGCCTTTGGCCAGCAGAATCCCAGTCCACTTCGGGATACCCTCTGCTCACTCCAAATGGGACAGCCTCGAAAAGGTGTCCTAAAACTAAATTGTCCCACTTTCTCCTGGCTGGGCAATTATACCGTGCGGGATTACCATCCATATGCTCAAAGAAATAAACATTTTGCAACTTGGAATATTAAAGCACTCATGGATAATCTCAAGAGTGACCATCCAAAAGAAGAACTATAATTGTATTACATGAACTATCAAGTCTCCAAATTGACAGTGAGACCTGCCTTCCTGAGGAGGGGAACTGAAGCGGGGGGATTCACCATCTATTGGAAAGGAAAGGCTGATTGTGAGCCTCATGTCCACAGAGTTGATTTTGCCATGCAGAATAGGACCTTGGATGCGTTATATATTTTAGTAGTTGCATGATTGCATTAAGAGCCAGTCACATGATTTGATGGTGATGTCATTAGGATGTTTTACAGGCTGCTGTTTAGTTTCAGTTTGTACTCTGTATAGGCAAGAGCTCCTAGAATAAATATGTTGTTCTTAGTTTGAATTTACATGTGCAAACTACACATTTTCTTTTTTGATTAAAAATCACAACCCTTAACATGGGACATTACAAGATGCACTGCCAGAACTTCCCAATTTTATAATTTATAGTTGCACCTACAGCTCAGCCACAACCCATATACCATTGTCATCAATGCTTATGCCTCAACTCTTGACTCCGATTAAGATGTTAAGGAAAATCTCTACTCTATCCTTGTTGAAGTCCTTCCTCCCATCCCCAAAGATGAAAAGATCATCCCTCTCAGTGACTTTAATGCCAGGGTTGGCCATGGAGAGAAACCATTGGAAAAAATGGAGTGGAAAAAGCCAATGCAATTGGTGTCCTCCTTACCAATCTCAGTCTTAAAATTTCAATTGACTCAGTATCCAGTCTTTTGAGGAAGAAAATTCTATATTTCCACCACACATTCTATGACAAAAATACTTCCTGAGTTCACTCTTAAATGGCCATGCTCTAATTTTAAGAGTGTGGTTGCTTGTTTTAATTGATAGCAGATTGGTTTGTTGAATACCCTGCCCAAATCTCAATTCCATTGAAGCTAATTGAAAAGAATATTCAAAGTCCAAAGATGTGCGGGTTAGGTTGATTGGCCATGCTAAAATTGCCCCTTAGTGTCCTGAGATGTGTAGGTTAGAGGGATTAGCGGGTAAATATGTAGGGATATGGGGATAGGGCCTGGGTGGGATTGTGGTCGGTGCAGACTCGATGGGCCCAATGGCCTCTTTCTGCACTGTAGGGTTTGTATGATTCTATGAATATTGGGTGAGGTTTTTAACAGGCAGCATAGCAGCTATTTTACACCCACAGAAGTTAAAAGTCCCGCCCATTGAACATTAGATAATATCAGAGCAACACTATGGGCTATCAAAAAACACTCAATCCAGAATGTTTTTTTTGCTGTTAAGTACAATTACATCAAATGCCCACCCAGTGTTTATTCTCAGCTTCATTAATCAGGCTGCGGTGAAATCTGAGACTCATTTGCTCTTACCTCAAGATTGGGGCCAGAGCACTTATGATGCAAAAGTGATGAATGTTTGGATTTGAATTTTCTGCTTTGTTCCTTTAGTAAACAGTGACATGTTGGTAACTGATTTATGAGGGCATAGGCAGATGAATCAGGCAGCACATGGTAGATACAATTCAATGCAGAGAAGTGGACCGGAATCAAAGATTGGCCAGAATTATATTGAATGAGCACTAGGCAGTCTTCAAGGCAAATGTGGATCGGTTCTCATAAGAACAAAAGATGGGGCATCCAATGGCCCCTGAATGACAAAGGAAATAAGATTAAAGTAAAATAGAAAAGGAGATTTATGACAAATATCAGGTACAGGATAGGTCGGTAAATAGCAGAATACCGAAAGTGTAGAGAAAATTAAAAAGGATGCAAGAAGAGCGAAAAGAGAGCATGAGAAAAGAGCAATGAGTAACATAAAAGGAAACACAAAAATTGTTTATAAACATGTAAGAAAAGGAGTGTTAAAAATTGTTGAGGCCGGCTAGGGAGAAGAAAGGGCATCTTCTTGTGGAGGCAGAAGATATGACTGAGGCACTGAATGAGTAATTTGCATTGGTCCTCACAAAAGAAGAAAATGAAATTAATGACCTGCATTTTTGCTAAGTTGGGATGACGAGGGAGCAGTTTAAAAATGGCAGGCGGAATCTGATTCTGGGATTCCCAACCCCATTCCTGGTTGTTCAAAGTTTCAAGAGTGCCTTTTAAGGGTGCGGGCTGGTTCAGGTGGTGAGCCCACAGCTGGCATGCCCAGCTGGCCAGTTCCAGTGCAGGGATAGACATGTCCTAGATCTCAGCAATTTTCAAAGAGTTAGGCCAACTTTTCAAAGTTGTGGTTCATGGCACCTCAGAAGTGTTGTGAACCATAGCTTTCAAAAGGCTTGGTCATGGATTCTAAGTTCCAAAGGTTTTCCTTGCTTCCTATGACAGACTATGCCTCCACATTCTCCTCAGAGCCCTTCATGCCCCCATGCAAAGTTATGGCACTTCCATGCCAATTGACCCACTGTATAGTGCACAGAACCACAGGGCCAATACAATGTGTAAATGTAAGCTATAGAGCAGTTATTTATTCATACTTTCAACCATGTTTAAAAAAATGTCTCTTTATCATAAGGCAATAAAAGTGTCAATCATCCATACAGTTTAACATATCAATAGCCAAAACTGCAAACACTTGAAATCTCTTAACCTTGTGTAAATAAACATTGTGCAATTGACAGCGGAGATCAGAGAGCCAGAGCTGTCAACCAGACAATGTTTTCCATGGGGTTCAAGTATTTTATCAGAATACTGAATTTTTGGGGTCTCAGCCAAATCTCATTAAGCATTAATGGGCATGGAAGTGCCGTAGCTTGGTATAGGGGCAATAGGTAGCATGGATGGGGCATTGAGAGTGTATGTGTGGGGGGTAGGGTGAAGAGCTATGAGGGGTGAGGACTTAGGGAGCTGAAGTCCCACAGAACTGAGGCATGCCTTTTGAATTGCCAGCCTTGGCACCTGGCAGCCCCTGTGGCTGTCTTTGACCTCTTTCCCAGGTTGGCTGGCTAAATTGTAGCATGCACCCATGGCAATAACAATCTCATCCTTGTGAGTACTTTCTCCAGAGATGGGTGTGTGAAGTCAGGAATTATTCTGATTCCCATGATGAAAACCAGGCCAATGTCACAGTAAGGAAGGGGTGGGGGGGAAGTTAGCAGTGGCATTGGATATGATAAAAATAAAAAGGGGCAGTTAAATAGCTTGCCATCCCTGCAAGTTTTTATGTCGCTCCACCTGATACATCCTAAATTCCTGTGGGAACCTAGGGTGAAGACAGTAGAAACTCTAACCACAATCTTTCAATCCTTCTCAGTTATAAAAGAATCTGGTGTTGTGAGACTTCTTACTATGGAAGAAGCGGCAGAAGACTGAAGGATTGCCAACTGAAAATAAATGCTCATGGTATTAGTGAGATAATGGCAATTTGGGCATGCAATTAGCTAAGGAATAGGAGACAGATAGCGTTGGATGGAAGTTTATCTAATAGGAGAGAAACAGTGGGGTCTGCCAGGAGTTGGTATTAGCTTCATCGTTTTTCTTGTTTTATAGAATTGATCTAGACTTGAGTAGGGAGTATAATTTCCATTTCAAACTGTGGTGATGATACGAAAGTTGCCATCATAGCAAATAGTAAATAGAATGGTTGCAGATGTCCAAAGGACAGTCAGGCTGGTGAAATGAGCAGATTTGTGGCAAATGCAATTGAATGCAGATAACAGTATAAAGCGATACACTTTGAGAGAGGAGAGGCAACATGGAGTGGCAGTATGATCGAAATGATACAATTTTGAGGATGTGCACAAGAGCAGGGCAACCTGAGGGAACATATTCACAAATCTGTGTGTGGGGCTAGGTAAGTTGATAAGGGAGTTAAACAAATATATGGGATACTTGGCTTTGTAGATTGGGTAAGAAGTTTAACAACACCAGGTTAAAGTCCAACAGGTTTATTTGGTAGCAAAAGCCACACAAGCTTTCGGAGCTCCAAGCCCCTTCTTCAGGTGAGTGGGGCTCCGAAAGCTTGTGTGGCTTTTGCTACCAAACAAACCTGTTGGACTTTAACCTGGTGTTGTTAAACTTCTTACTGTGTTTACCCCAGTCCAACGCTGGCATCTCCACATCATTTGTAGATTGGGGCATGGAATCTAAAAGTCATGCTAAACTTTTATACACCTCAGCAAGGTCTTGGAAGGAGTACGGGGGAGATTTAGCAGGATGATACCCGGGATGGGATATTTTTATGTAGTGAGTTTGTAAGAACTGGGTTTGTTCTCCTCACTGCATGGTAAGTAAAGGTTAACCTACTAGAGGTATTCAAAATATTAAATGAATTTGATAAACCAAGTAGAGAAATTGTTTCCTTTGGCAAGAAGGACATAATGTGGAGATGCCGGCGTTGGACTGGGGTAAGCACAGTAAGAAGTCTCACAACACCAGGTTAAAGTCCAACAGGTTAATGGTATTTGCTACCAAATAAACCTGTTGGACTTTAACCTGGTGTTGTGAGACTTCTTACTAAGAAGGACATAGCCAGAGGTTATAGATTGTTTTAAAAGGTTTAGAGGGGAAATGAAAATAATTGTTTCACACACATTTCAAATGCACCTTCTGAAAGGGAGGTGACATCAGATTCCATAGGAATTTTCAAAAGGAAATTGGACATGAACTTGAAGATAACATATAGAAAAGCTGGGTTGTGGGAATAAGTTTCAGCACAGGTACCATGGATTGGATAGTCTCTGGCTGTAAGATTCTTGTAAGTGCAAGGTGATATGATTTGTTAAGAATGAGGATAGGCAATATTTGAAAATTGGAACAATTTTAAAGGGGATTTAAAAATATAGGTTTCTGGGTGCATACAAACAAATCTTTGAAGGTGTCCATCAAAACTGTTTGCAACCCTCGGCTGTATGAACAGAGGTATAGATCACAAAAGCTAGGGAGTTATGATAAACTTTTATAAAATACTTGTTAAGTCCAGGCTGCTGTATTGTGGTCAATTTGAACACTTTACTTTGGCAAGGAAGTGAAGGTTTTAGGGAGGGTGCTGAGATTTACTAGACTGCTACAGCCCAAGCCAAGATGATGTAGTCTGAAGTTGGCCATCTCACCCTGGAGCTGCCCAAAGTCCTCCTCAATGGTAGCCCACATCTCCAGGGGAAGCACCTCTTAGGAGCACCAAAATAAGGAGGTATGGGGTTCACATGGGGGGCGCACAAGGCCTTGTGCGTGCAGTCAATGACACCTTGGAGCATGAGGAAACCTCAGACTCACTATTCCTGTTTCTCATTGGCAACAGGGAAGATTAACTATTTTACTGGTATACAGAGCTTCAGTTATTTCCCTGATACATCAGTGCCCTGAGCTGTAAAATGCTGCTAATGTCACCTGCTGCAGTCTGAAAGTAGCTGATTTAATTGAGATTTGAGAGCAATGGTAACCTAGAAAACTGCAGGCAGTGTTGTGCAGCCCTTGCTTTGTGACTGCAGCAGCTATGTCTTAGTAACAATCTCTATAGCAAAGGTGCTTCATACATTGCTCATCACCAAGTTTGTGGTAGAAGGGCTCCCTGAATACTTGCTGTTAATATGGCCTCCTGCTCCTCTTCCTTGCTATATGGTGTCTCCCTTCATGCTCCTCACCTGGTGCAGAGGGGGGGGGGGGGGGGGCAAGGAAAGCAGAGGACCTCCTCATGAACCTGCTCCTGGGACTGGCCAGGCTCACCATAAACAGGCCCAGGCAGCGGGCAATCCAAGGGGTCATCCAATCCAACTGTCTGCCCCTCTACCGTGGCTACATTCGCGGCTGGGTGTCTCTGGAGAGGGAGCATACAGAATCCACGGGCATCATTGAGGCCTTCCATGTCCGTTGGGCCCCGCAGGGGCTGGGGTGTATTATTGACTTTTTGATTTGATGCTTTAAGTTTCCTTTCCACTTTGGTTTATTTTGCTTTGGGCATGCTTCCCCCTCTTTTTAAGGGACCGCCCCTTTTACTTTGCCCTTCAGTTTATTTGATTTAGTTCATTTGGTTTGCCAAAAAGATGCCTCATGCACCCTGTCCACCATATTTCTGTTATTATTATTGTGGGTCTTAGATGGATCTGGATTTAGAGATAATCTATGTACTATAAACTGGACTTTATCAGCTCTTTCCTCCACAAGATTTTTTTTTGCCTTGAATAAAGATTTTGTTTTGCTTTCTCTCTTCTGCCTGTCTTCTTAGCTGCTCAGCCTTTGATGGGGTAAAATCTTCCCTTGATTGCAAAAAATCCAAATGTCTCTAAGACTCCCACGACAGTGTGATCCTAAATTAATTCATCTTGCATGGCTCTATATTCACAATTTTCCACTAATTGATATAATTAATTCATAAAAGAATCTATGCTCTCTCCTGGTCTTTGGGTGCACCCATTAAACTTTGCAAAAACACCATTATAGAGAGAGCAATGACTAAAATACATATCAAAGGTTTTGGCAACCTTTTCATACGTCAGTCCTTGGTTATGCCCTGCCTGACCATTACATCATCTACACCCTACTGCCTATAATAGAGTAAGATACTGACCTGCTCCTTGCTTATCTTTTCTGCTAGCTCCAATGCTGTTCTGCAGCTGGTCAACTTGCAATGCCAGTTCTGCCAATTTTCGGTTTGATTTGGGTCTTCCACTTGGTTGAAACACTCTGATAAATGTGGGAATTTTTCCACCTGTTTTTTATTGTTGTCTTCTCAGAAATTCAGTTGAAGATTTTCCTGTGCTGTCCTTGTCCTGGAGTCATTTCTCTTGCTGCTTCTAACGGTTGCTGGGCTTGTCACTTATTGCTCCTTTTATCATGTTTTTTCACTGTCACCATCTGTTATTATCATTGTCTTAGGTGGGGGAAGCGTAGGTATAGACTTACAGATAATGCTCGAGGCAAAGCTGCTGCTAAACTATACCTTTTATTGAACATTATACTATATACAATTCAGCCTCAGCATGAGGCCAAACATAGAACTTGCTTCATGTTCTGTTGTCGTGAGCTCACATCACTGATGATGTAGACTTTGGGTGCGATCTTACTGGCCATTCATGCCACGCCCCTGCTGCAGCGAGGTCAGAGAATCTGGCAGCTAGACAAATCTCCGTTCACTGCAGCGGGATGAGAAAATCCCGCCAGCATGAAGAGTAATAAGATTCTGCTCTATATATTTACAAAGTTACCATTAGCCTTCTATATAACAATGCTCTATTTCGAGAGGTAGCCCTGCCAAGTCTCCGATGTCCAAAAGTGAATAATTATGAAGGATGTAACAGCAACAGCAAGAGAAGCCAGACTACTCTCTATTCATTAATTAAACTTCTAAATATCTATAATTTAACCAGCAACTAAAAATATTTCAGCAATTTACCAGCAGCTCCTGCATAATTCCTTTAAATACCATTAGTGTGGTATTCATTCATGACATTAAACGTCATGTTCTGATGAATGATAAGCACAGAACATCCAGTTAACTGGTGCCATCCAAAATAGCAATAGCAGTCTTGGTTAATAATTGTTCACCTCATGATATTGTTGCTGCATGTTCAATTTTTAAATTGTGAATGCTCCATTGTTGTCAATAATTAAGGCCGAGTTAGATAGATCTTTGGTCTCAATATGGGAACAGCCGGCAAGGTGGAGTTGAAAATCAGGTTTAATCAAATTGAATGGTGGAGCAGGCTCAAAAAGCTTTATGGTCCACTTCAGCTGCCATTTCCTTTGCTCTTATGTCCCCAATGCTCGACAGGTACACAGATGCTGAACTATACAAAAGAAATGAGCAATATGTAGCCCAATTTAACTCATGTAGTTGATAGTAGTGTTAATTATATTAGGATACACACATGTAGGGCATTGTTTAATTAGGTACATAGAGGCCAGCCGGAACATTTGGTGTAGGTGAGGAGAGGGAAGAGGCTGAATAAGAGCAATAAACTGTTTTCAGAAACTCTGGATCTTTGTTTTGACTTCACCTTGGAACCTGTTAACAGTGGTCTCTGAATTTCTTTTGGTTATCAGAATGAATCAGTAGGACCATTGATATAATGGTTTTGACTTTACAAAAACCATTACACCAATTATTAAATTTATTACATTTCATAATTCAAAAGCATATATAAATGAGAAGAGGTTCAGTGGAAAAATGATTTTAAGATGCAGTTTTTTTAAAGTAAAATAAAAATAGAAAGTGCTGCAAATACTCCACCGGTCAGGCAGAAAAAAGTTGACATTTCAGCTCAATGTCCTTTCATCAGAACCAGAAGATGCATTGAGTATATTTTCTAAAGTCTAGTAATTAGTTATGACTGCATATCTATGGAGTTCCTGTATCTTTTTAGTATCAATAAAGTGTGCAATATTTTTATATTATCCCATTGAGATACTTTGCTTTGGAAGCTTTGCTGTATCTGAGAGATGGGCAAATTGCCATCACAAATACAAGAACAGCAGGACTGCAATAAATATCACAGACCACATTGCAGACACTGGAGAGACCCACAGTGTTAATGAGTTATTTATTTTTAAATTATGTCTAAATGTTGCCACAATCTTTAGTTAAAGTTGTATTATAACTGGTTTTATCAGTCTTTGAAATGGTATTTTCCAATTCATTCACACCCAAAATAACTGCAAATGAAGTCTGTTTGTCTTTCACAATTAGTCGTAAAAAGTGGGATAAAACATCAACTTAAGTTCCTGTAAAATAGAAATACAATTTATTTTAAATCCATTCCATCTTTGAAAATATAATTGAATATTAATTTATCATTACATTTTACTTATTGCAACACAATCAATATATAGGCCAGGATTTTTTTTTATATTTCAAAATTTACCATCGACCATAGTATAGACCATATATTCTGGATCTCTGCTTTGATTTATTATTGGAGAGATTAAGCGACGGCTATGGAGGGAACTTATATTTTGAGAAAGTGGAGTGCGATTCTAAATGCCTGAGGATGAACACAAACAGAATTAACATTTCAGGTTGATGACCATTGGATGACTTGACAAAAGCTCATTAACTTGAAACACCCATTTCTTTTTCCTGATGCTGCCTGCCCTGCTGAGTATTTCCAGCATTTTCTGATTTCATTTCAGCATCTACAGTATTTTGCGTTTGCATCCCACACCAAACTGCAGCTACAGCACTGGCATCTATCCAATAATGTGGAAAATTGATCTATTATTACTTCTGCACAAAATACAAGTGGCCCCCAACCAAATATCCCACATTCTTAATCATCAGTAAAGTGATGGGAGGAGCTGTCAACAGTGCTATCAAGTGGCACTTACTCATCAATAACCAGCTCACCATTACACAGTTCAGGTTCTTCCGGAGCTATTATTTCCAATGCTCATTACAGCCTCGCACTTCTTGGTATTAAATTCAATTTCTATTGCTCACTACAGCCTCACATTTTTCTGTTCCAAGTCCAATCTCTTATTTGTCTGCCCATTCTGCCAGCTTATGTCCTGTTGCAGTTGATTGCATAATTCTCACCATTTGCCATACCTTCAAGCTTGACGTCGATGGTAAATTTTGAAATTTGACTCCCTACTCCGATATCAATGTATATTAAGTCACTTATATACATCAGAAAAAGGCAGTGTTCCTACCACTGGCTACCATTTATTGCAACTTGCTGCTTTTCCATCCTTAAACAGATTTTTAATCCAAGTTGATACTGACCCTCCTCTCACTCTTCTCTGCCAAAGGCAGATCTGACCCACAGTGCCATGCCCTTCTCCACCATGGGTATGGGAAGGAGACAGGTCCCAAATCCACCCCAGCCACAATGGGAATCAAACCCCATGCTGTTGGTACCAAAAATTGATCCAGCCGAGATAACTGATCACCTAAGGAGTCCAAGTTGAAGTGGCAACGTATACCTTTCCAGGCAAGTTATAATTTAGAACTGAGTAGTGATTGCAAAGCCTCCATTTTTTTTCCTTCAGAACACTGACCAGGAATTTGCCCCACTCTATAGACTGCCAGTGGCATTATATTGGAAGGACATGCAGCGAATATTCAACCTATTTGGCCACATTATGAACACACCTTCCTTTGCCCTCAAGTCCTGGAGTGGGACTTGAACTCAGAACTTCTGGCTCAGAAGCAGGGTGCTAGACACTACACCATAAAAGCTCCCTCCTATTCCATGAAACATAATTCTGTTAACCAACCGTTTGTGATAGTTCATCAAATGCTTTTTAAAAATTCACCGCATTCCCCTCAACCTGTTACTTCATCAAAAAAGTCAATTAGTCAACTGTTCTTTACGGTCTCCTTAATTAAATCAAACCTCTTCAAATTGCTTCTTAACTCCTCCCATATTATTGTTTCCTTAACCTTAGCTGCCACTGAAACTGACCAGGATGTAATTACTAGAAATTTCCTTACACTTCCTTGAGCATTTGCCACTTTCTAATCTTCTGGCATCACCTCTATCTAGGGAAGTTTGAAAAATGACAAGCCCTTCTGCTATCTGCATCCCCATTGCAACTTGGAATGCAAATCACCTGGACCAAGTAACTCATCTATGTTAAGCATAGCCAGCCTTTTCAGTACATCCAGCCCATCCATTACCATTCTCCACTTCTACCAGTATTTTATCAGCATCCTCTTCCATAGTGAACACCAATGCCAAGTACTTTGTCAAATGCTTTTTTAAAAAATCCTCTTCATCTTCATTCTGGGAGTAAATCACTCTCGTCCCCAATAGGCTTCAGCCCCGTTACCTTCATTCCTTTAGATTCAAGGGAATGCAAGCTCATTTTACCTGATCTCTCCTTATTGGACAATACTCTCACTAAATCAACCTAGCACACCCCTCTAAGGTAAGCATATCCTTCTACAAAAGCAACATACTGGGATGGTGGAAATCTGAAAGAGAAACAAAAAAATGCTGGAAATACTCTGCAGACCTGCAGAGTGAGAAACTGTGATAATGTTTCAGGTTCATGACCTTGGGTGGAAATTAATTGGGTCGCTTCTCTTTAGGAAGCCTGGTATAATTACCGGGTAATCACTTACTTTAATAGCACAGATCTCACTCAATTAAGACCCTAATAGGGAAGAAATCCTGCCCACAAAAGCTGGTGGCCAGAAGCCAGCCTCTTTGCAGTGCCAAAAGGAGTTGTGGTCACTGCAGATACTGCACTCAGGCCTGCAGGAGAGATTGGCCATGGATCCAGACAGGTGATTGTGGGCAGGATGGGTCTGGTGGGGTCCAGACAGGTGATTGTGGGCAGGATGGGTTTGGTGGGAGGCAAGCTTGGTGGGAGAGGGGGAGGTCCAGAGGGCAGAGGATTAATGTTGGGTCCCTTGTATATAGTGCCAGAGGATGAAGATCATCCACCCCCTGGTAGGGCACTGGTAAACCCCGACAGATTTACTGTACAAGCACACTAATTGGTGATTCCCATGTTCATCTCTTGGTGAATACAAGCGATGTTAAGTTGAGGCCTTCTGATCAAGTTGCACCCCCACCTATGAGTGCACCTCGGGGCTGCATTAAGTTCTGCTCCTTCTCTCTGTTTTGATAAAAAGACACCTAACATGACATCAGCTCCAGGGAAGGAACTGGGAATTTTTACTTGTCTAGATCCGGGACCAGTCTTCAGTTTAGATAGTGATCTTAAGGTCACATATCTGGGCACCTCAGTCCTGTTGAATACATGTCATATACCCTGTGGGAACGCCAGGACGTGTACGTAAGGTGCCACCAGCTGAAGAAGCTCAGACTCCAGATCTTGAGCAGCTGCTGACATCACCGCAGGGCATCTATGAGACCAAGAACTGATAGCAAGGTTCAGGAGATGGTCAATTGGAAGCTTAATTAACAAGCAGAAAGGGAATGTGTGCCACCAGCAGATAATGCAGGAGTCCAGAATGCATCTAGTTCTTTAATTGGTATGTACTTCTGAATCGCAGTCAATAGTATTTGTCATGAGCTGAGACAAAGAGAGTGAGAAAACTCAGCTGTGAACTATGTAACTTAAGCAGTTAAGGTGGATGAAATGGACAGGAAGTTTCAGCAGTTAAGATGGACTGCAAGTTATAGGTTAGAAAAGGATCCAATACAGTGCAAATCTTAAAGTTGCAAAGGCCAACTTAAGTTCAAGTTGGCCAAGCTAAAATCTTGGGAGGGCGTCACAAGTCAAGAGACCAGGTTCAAGGGATCTAGAAAAGACCCCAGCAGTCCTGAAATTTATGGGAAAGACAGATTGACCCATAAATAACTTTGATATCGTACCATGCCTTTTCAGTATCAATCTTTATTGTCCAGTAAACCTCATTTGTATTCTAAATGAATTAGTCCTTTTTACCAATATGGCTATTCCTTGACAATTGCTCTAACATTTAGAATTGAGTCTAAATTGAAGAACAAATATCTGTGGCAACAAATGAGATCCCAGGATGGTATCTTGCCTCCCTGCTGTCAGGATTAAGGATACCACTGAGCTGCTACAGAACAATGAGGGGGAGGGGAAGGGGGAGGGGGAAGGGGAAGGGGAAGGGGGGAAGGGGAAGGGGGGAGGGGGAAGGGGGAAGGGGGGAGGGGGAAGGGGGCAAATAGCCACAGTTGTGGTCCATATCGATCCCAATGATATAGGTAGAAAGAGGGACAAGATCCTGCAAGCAGATATAGGGGGCTAGCAGACTATTGGAAAAAAATCTGAGCGACAAGGTTAGTTATTTAGAGAATTATGGATTTCTCAAAGATAGTCAGCATGGATTTATTAAAGAAAGGTCAAATCCTACCAATTGGATTAATTTTTTTTGAAGCGTTATCAAGTAATGTTAACAACCTTTGATGTAGCAAGGCTTTTGAAAAAGCCCCCCGTCATACTGGGCCTGTTGGATCCAAGGGCAAGATAGATCCAAAATAGGCTCAGCCAAGGATTTTTTTGTCTCTTGGTAGGGTCCCTTCGGACTAAATCAACTGATTTTTATGGTGCATATACATTAATAATTTAGACTTCGAGGGCATAATCAGGAAAGTTGCAGATGATACGAAAATTAGTTGCATAATTGAAGGAGAGGAAGAAAGCTGCAGACTGCAGAAAGATATCAATGGCTGGTCAAGTGGGTACAAAAGTGGCAAATGGAATTCTGTCTAGAGAAGAAGTGTGTGGTAATGCATTCGGGGAGGGCAAATAAAGCCAGGGAATACAAAAAACATAGGCAAGATACTGATTAGCATAGAGGAACAGAGTAGAGAACTTGGAATGCATGTCAAAGATCTCAGCATGTAGCAAGATAGGTAGACAAGGAAATTAAGGTGTCATACAGAATACGTTTATTAGCCAAGGCATTTAATACAAGAGCAGGGAGATTATGTTGGAATTGTATAAAACACTAATTATGCCACAGCTAGAATATTACATAGTTATTATGGCCACATTGCAGGAGGGATGTGATTACATCAGGGGTAGGTACAGAGATGATTGACCAGGATGTTGCCACTACTGGAAAATCTTTGTAATCAGGAATGCCTGGGTAGACTAAAATTGGTTTTCTTTGGAAAAGAGGAAAATTTAAATGAACATTGAGGGGTTTAGATAACAGATAAGAAAGATACATTTCAATTAGTGCAAAGGTCAATAAGCTGGGAGCATAGATTTAAAATAACTGGCAGAAGGATTAGAGAGAAGTTGATGGGAAATTATTTCACTCAGATGGTGTTGTGTGTCTGGAACTAAATGCCCATAAAGGTGGTTGAGGCAGAGACATTTGAAAAACACATGGATAGGCACTTGAAGTGCTGTAACCTACATGGCTTTGGACCAAGAGCTGGAAAGTGGCATTAGTTTATTGTCCAGCAGGCCCAATGGGCAAAATGGCCTCCTACATTACTGTAAATTTCTATGATTCTCATTCTATTTCTCCCTCTTACCAATTTCTTGGTTATCCTTTGTCGATTTGAGAAACACTTCCAAATTCTTAGGCTTACTCGTCTTTCAGCAATATTTTAAGCTTCTTCTTTTAATCTAATACCATCCTCAACTTCTAATTGTTTTACCACTTTTCCAGTGAAGTTTTTATTCTTCGAGGAAATGTACATTCATCAAGAATTATTTCTGTAAATGTTTGTCTTTGTTACCTGCTGTCACATCTTTTAATTTAATTTCCAATCCACTTCTATTTTGTTCCTTATAATTGTTTAAATTCAAAGCTTATTCACATCACTTGAAAACACACAAAGTTCTTGCATCTTAGTCATTCTTCGCCACAGAATTCTTTACTACAAGATTGCTAATTAACTCCATCTTATTTCAAAATAATCAAGGAACAACGAGTCATTCAAAAAACAAAAATGTTACACTGCATTGAGGCATCTGAGTGTTGGTACGTATCAGTTTTGATCATTATTTCATCAAAACAGTTTCCAATGTTAGTCAGTCAAAGGTAACTCTTCCCCCCCGCAGGCAACAGAGTGGAGGGGAGAAGTTAAAGCCATTGCAAAACACATATACATAACAGTTAATTTGTAGAATTTGTGCAGCATATGAACAGATTGTTTCCTATTTCTCTGCTATTGGTTGGAGAGTAATGGATGGTAATCCATTTAGGTTCATAGACATAATTTTAACCAACCCACCCAATAGGACTAGGACAACCACACAGTTAAAATTGCCTCGGAAAATGTATTCAGTTTTATTCATGTCTTCGGGGGAGGGGGGGGGGGGGGGATCTTTTCCCATCCACGAAATCCTTCTGAAACTTCCCACCTGGAATTTATGAGTGCCAGCTGACCTGCAGCTGCAGACAGTCTCTCAGCTATTTGTTTCAACCTGTTGAATACCCGAGGATTAAAATAGCCTGGGCCTCAAATTGATTAACATTAGGGGAGGGAATTTGACATTTACCCTGTTCTCTACCAAATCGGCTCTCAGTAAAACCTCCCAATCACCTTTTATTTATGGTTGCCCAGATTAAGTTTATTCACTGCTAGCTTTGATGTCAAGGAGAATGTAGAGATTACTTGGGAGACAGGGAAAACAGAAAAACAAACAATTTTTCCATCTTTGGTAGCCAGTTCATATGGACAAAAGGTGGGAATCAGTTCTCTTCAGTTAACAATTAGATAGATGTACTTTGAGACAATGGAAAAGCTGTAAAACAACAGATTTAAGGAAGGCTCTGAATAATATTTGCTTCTAAATATAAAATTAAGATATTTTTGAAATTGAGAGTACTTTGAATGCTACTAAAGAAATTCAACACTTAGCTATTAACATTTTTCAGACCATGAGTATCAGGGTCCTTCATTAGATATGCTGGTTAGGGCAATATCAGGTCCTCCTTATATGAATGTGATTTTAGATCCAAGTAATCTCTACATTGGTGTTAAAAGCCAACGTATTTCAATCCATTAAAAATGAAATGAAATTCGGAGCTCAAGTAACCAATGCTGTATCACTTGTACTGCAATGTATTTTTTAGAATTTTAAATATCCCAAATCAGCAGCAAAAGCTACAGAAGCAAATAAAGTAAATCCTGAAAATGATCAACTGAATAGGAAACACGGTCTGAAAGGGAACAACTATCTGTAAATGAGAGCATCCATGTTCCATACACCATTTCTTCTAAAAAGGTTTTCAGCTATTATAAAACATATATATTTCCTGCAGCCAGAGATTCTAATTATTTCCACTCTATGCTTGAGGTTGGACTTTCATTTTCTGCTTGGTTTCCTCTGGTTTCATTCCGAGAGAGATTCCAAATAGCTCCAGGCAGACAACAGCTCTGAGGGAATCACTTGAGAATCATTTCAGAACCTGGGTGATCTTCAGCTGGTATAGACAATGAAAGTATTCAAGAGGCGCAACAGGGCAGCTCCAGCAAGTCTGGTTTTGGCTTCCTGAGATATTAATATAATTTATGTACATAAAAACTTGCACAGATGGGCAAGTAAGCTTAGATTGAGTTGCAGTGTGCAGGAGATAAACATACTTGTGTTGATTTTTCCAATTCAATGAAAAAAACATTAATTGCATAATATGCATTTAAAATATTAAGCTGCTAAAAGACTCGAGTCTAAGCACAACTTTAAACTTTCTTAATTATAAACACGACCCATTGATAACTGTCTATAACTTGAAGGGTCAAATCTTATTGTCCGAATATAGTTTATTTACATTACTATAAATATAAGCAGCATGCATCTCATGCTTACGTGTTTACTTCTCTTTCTATGGAAGTTTGAACTTGTAAATGAATCGCCAAAAAATATTAACTTTGATTGCTGGGCATGGTTCCAACTATGTCAGCAGACAGTAATACCTGATATAAATATAAAAAGTACCACAGCTGAATCCAATTCTGATCATACCCAATGTCCGCAGACATGCATTTTCTAGCAGGGATTACAAGATAACAAGTAGGTGCCGAACCCGGGCTAATTTTCCTCTTGCCTGCCTCATGAAATGAGGAGGTCTCCTGTCACTTGCCCACTGACATCAGTCACCTTAGCATCAATTTGGATTGAACTTGTCATCTTCTGATTTGTAATGGCATAATGTTATACCAGTTGCTGCATTTATATATTGCTAGGCTGTTGGAGCAACAATTCTAAAGCCAGGGAGAGAATTGGGGTGAGGACACCGATTTGTTGGTCAGTTAGCTGCCCTCTTCATATTTACATCTAGGTGCATTATACCTCAATGCTCATTTCCAAATCTGAATCCATAAACTCTTAGTCAGCTTTGGGATATGCACGTCAATATACAAGTGTGAAAAGTTATTTTGAATCAATACAGGAAACATACCAATCCTTTACTTGTACAACTAAAAGTCGCAGAAGCTCAATCGTTTACTGTTTTGATTAGGTCTTTGTCAACTTAATGCACACAGTCATACAAAAACATCTAGTGACAGCAGGAACCCCACACTGCTTTGTACAAAAGCTGAACATCCCCATCCATTGCCACAAACAGGTTTCATTCATGGACATTTCACGGACAAACCAAAACTAAATAAAATCTATTGTGATTTTTCAACTATTGCTCATTAAATAAAGTTTCATGATCAGTGTTTTTAATTACAATATGTGGTATCTGACAAACTGACATTCTAAGATCAATTTTCCAAAGAAAACGGTAGTAATTACAGTGGTTACAGACCAGTGGCTGTACAACTTTGGTAGAGATCAACATTCTTTGAATTTGTAATATGAAAGGGGCCAATGAAGTCTTAACAATAACTGATGGAACTTAAAAAGTATTTTGAACAGCTCATCCTTAAGTCCTAATATTGTCTAAAGTCTTAACAAAACATCAAAATTAAGATGCAGTCTGAGAATTCTCTGCATCAAAAAAGCAGCCATAGATATTTTAATACAATACTCTCATCTGACTAAAGCATGACCACTGACACTACTGTGTTTTGAAACAGGTAATTGTAAAATTTGAAACCATCAGGGGCTTAAAGCCCTCAATCAATTTGTTTTAAAGATTACATGTTTGATCATTTTGTAAATTTTAAGCAGGACCTAATGCTGTATAATATTAAAGTAAAAAAAAAACTGCCCTATTACATAACCCACAAAAATACACTGAATTGAGACTCTAAATTCAAATAAGGCAAAACAGTTACTTAAAAGGATTTTGGGTTTCACTCCCACGCTCCCTGCAAAATAAAACCTGTTCCCTGTAATTACAAATATTCTGCCAATTCATTCCTTATTCCCTGAATAAAGACAATTCTGTTGTATCTGGTCATCATTCTACTCGGGTTTTAAAAAATGCTGCAAGTCTCTAGCATGGTTTTCCCTTACGTTTTTCAACAGTTTCAACCCCTGCAAGTTGGCTGACATTACAAGCATTTTCAAACTTTGACCATACACAGTGAACACAGACAACTAAAACTTAAACCAGCAAAGAGGTATCACTTAATATTTCAGTAACAAATCTGGATCGTGCGTGACCCATCACGTCATATTCTTCAACCTTTTCCACGTGAATTTCCTATCTACTGTCAGATATCAATAGTTTATTGTTTAAGCTACAATAACAAAGCTCATCAAGAGTTCTGACTAGACTTATGCAAATAAAAGACTGTTGCATTTAAAACCTGTTATAGGAATGCTTGTCCCATTCCCCTCCCGTCCCCTCCACCCCAACCCATTCCCCTTTTCAATTCAACGAGAAGCAGCTCATTTCCATCGGAGACAAATGTCGGTAGGACTGGTAACCATCCAGTTTATGTGGCGTATTTCTTGGTCCACTGTCTTGCTATTTTGTCATGTTCAGCCCTGTTAGTCATATACTGCGTGGCTATGCTCCCAACCAGAGGGTCCGCTGCAATGAAACAGAAAATATTGATTACCAGTTTACTGTAGGATAAGATACGAGTTATAACATTCCAGTTTCTTTTTCTCTAGTTCCCATTTGTCTTGCCACAATCACAGTCTTGAAGTAGTTGCTTGCAGCTGTGCAACTCCACATAAGTGGCAATGAATGTGATCGTACCTCATTTACTGGCCTCACATTTGATTGCTAATTGCCTATTTAACTGTGTGACCAATCATAAAGTTCAATTGTGTCCTCATTTAATGACCATAGCAACACACATTCACAGATAATACTGCATAGTAACCCAGGGCAGAAATCTCAACTGATAGTATCTTTTGGCAAAGGACAGAGAGACAGTCCACTGCCATGCTCTCACAGCTATCTCAACTTAGACGGCAAATTTACAGCAGCTAAATGTGATTGTGTAAATTAAACAAATGGCATAATATTCTACAAGTATAATCGATAGCTAGAGTTTAATACTTGTTTAAGACTCACTTAATAAAAATTGTCAACACTTTAAACAAGCTACAAATCCTATCATCATCATATATGTCAAGTGATAAAGTATTTTTTATAAACACTAATGAGATATTTAGAAGAACTCAATCCTTATTTTGTTGCTATATGTTTTTGATTATTTTATTTTCCTTTCCAAAGTCTCCTTCTAGTACAAATCCCCACACATCAATACTCAGAAGAGATCTGTTTCTCAGACATCTGGCAATACGGTGTCTTGAATAATTCAGGACTTTCCAATTATCTTTTTCTACCCATACCTGTTTTTTTTAAGCAATTATACAGGAAATCAGTTATGAACCTGCATAACAGCACCCTCCCCCCGCCCCCCATAGGCACACACACACACAAAACACTGGAGCACACTCCCCTACTCAGCAGCTATCTGGTAGCCTATTGTTCAGTATTCACAAATGCATAAGCAGAACAATATGCTTGCATTTTTCTTGATTAATTTAGGAGATTAAGAAATTAAAAACTTCCCCTGAAGAGATCAATTAAGTGGGATAGAGTCTGGTAGAATGGAGTGCACATGCTGCATGGACACAGTAAGAAGTCTCTCAACACCAGGTTAAAGTCCAACAGGTTTATTTAGAATCACAAGCTTTCGGAGTGTTGCTCCTTCATCAGGTGAATCACTCACCTGATGAAGGAACAGCGCTCCAAAAGCGTGTGATTCCAAATAAACCTGTTGGACTTTAACCTGGTGTTGAGAGACTTCTTACTGTGCCCACTCCAGTCCAATGCTGGCATCTCCACATCATGCCACATGGAAGAATGACTTCTGATGGATCAAGTGGCATTTCCTCCTGGTGGTGCCCGGCATCTATTGTCATTATGTCTTCTTTCCACCCCCCCCGCCCCCCCCACACACACTCCCTCTCCCTCTGGAATGGCCCACAATCACTCATGACCAGGCTGTAATAGGAATTGATGAAATTAGATGAGATTATAGACGATATGTCCTCTTACCAGGATTGCAATCTGTAAGAAGAGAACAAATTGACAGAAGAACCTTGGAGATGGTCAGTGCTGGGCTCCAGTTATCCTTCAGGATATCCAGACAGATCACTCCTTGACTGTTGATATTGCAATGATAGATCCTTGTTCGGAAAGTCACCTGTCAATTTTAGTTAAAAATTAACTTGCTAGTCGAGAAATGAGAAAGCCTGATCCATTTAAAATGCTCCTAATAATATAGTCTAGAAGCATACTCAAACAAAGAACAGTGAAACAGTAGTTTTATGTGCTTTAGATTATAAATAATTGAATTGACAGACAGGAATTCACTCATGATAATACCCTCATTTGTGTGAACTCTAGTTAGTGGACATATCAATATTTCCTATTGAAGTGTGCAATGATCACAGACCAAAACCAACCCTATTAAATGCAGCTAATGATCATTCATGATTTGATTATGCATTGAGTTATTCTGACAGCCTGTGAACTGACATAGTAAATCACACTACAAAGTGCGTTGTTATGTATAACAACCCATTAAAAATAGAGCAGCACTCCTAAACACTGTAAATCGCAATGTCACTACAGTTTCTGTTTTTGGGATGTCAGTATTACTTCACTTTCATGATCACAATAGCCATTAAGGCTTTCTCTTTATTTCCAATGTTGCAATAACATGCATTTGCTATGATTGACAGTTTATAATGCATCCAAGTGGTTTAATGAGACTTTGGCGTCCCCCCTCGTTATTTGTTGATTCCAGAAGCCAAATACTAACAGTATAAGATGGATATGGAACAATGTAAACAAATCTTTAAGTTGGTCAGACATTTTGGAAAGCCCAAGTTTGATTTCCAGCATCTCAAATGAACCTCAATTTTGTAACTCCCAAAATCATGAAATACCGCAGGCAATTTACACAAACGTGGCCACATTCCTAATTTCACCAATGCTGCACAAAGACGTAATACAGCCTTATTAAAACAGCACTTGGGAAACATTTAGTCCGAGGCGCCATTATGAGCATCTCAGTTACTGAGACTGAACATTATCATATCCTGTTCCCTCAAGAGCAGTGCTTAAATTTAGTTTCTTGTTTCAAATTGATGCTAGGCTATTTCAATTATTCTGATCCTACTGTACTTCAAAAAAAATTCTGTATCCATAATCTTCAGAGCATGTTCAAATCATCAGAGTAACTTCAAAAAAATGGGCTCGATTGCAGTGTTAAACTTTAAACCAGGTTTCAATCATTAGAATCACCCTATTTGATTTTAGTGGTGAGGAAGTTGAGGGGGGGGGGGGGGGGAAGCACCAATGAACTTCAGAACACAAAATTGTAACCACATTGTTTTGTTTTTGTTACTTTTATATTGGACAGTATCTAGTCACTTATAGTCCTACACTTTTATTTTAGTCAGAAATTAGGTGTGACTGATGTCCTTCAAATGTCTGATAACATTTGCAAACATAGGAAAATGAAGTTGCCTCTTGATTTAAAATATGAATTTCATTGGTTATTCTTTCTCGAAGGTGAATATAGTTTTATAGCCCAACACCTTATTCTCATCTGCATCAAGTTTTCACAACTGCCAGAGAGAGCAATGAAACTATTAACTGCCTGCCGACAATGTCCATTTTTAAGTGCATCTTCACACCGACACTGTTTTTCCCTTTTGGGGAATAGTGGGGGAAGTGGTGAAAGAATTCCTAAGCTGATGATGAGTCGTTGAACCGCATTGTGAACCGCATTGGCCAACAGTTCATAGCGTTGGACTCGAACCCAGAGCTTCTGGTTCAGCAGTAGGTGCGCCACCTCTGCACACCAAGACCTCCCCACAGTGTCCATTCACCTGCAGAATCCAACCACAGCTTCCAGCCAGATCAAACCATGGTGAACAACCTCCAGCTGCTCAGCAAGAGTTGCAAGCCAGGTCAACTTAAACTAATGGCAAGTTACTGCCAATGATACAAGCAGGAGGTGTCAGAAACTCTAAAATGGCACTTCATTTACCGGTATCTCTGTACTTTTATTAGCTGCAGTTTTTCACTTTCAGAGATCGAAATCTTCCTCACACAACACAAATCCAATTTGCATTCAAAAGGCATTTCAGTTTTTATTGTTTTATTTCCCCAAAGTGCAAAGTAAATGTTAGACATTTTCTTGTTATTACCCTCATACAGGTTTCAGTACAATCCTTCATGGCAGCAATTCAGAACCATTTAGAAAATATATCCATAGGTCAGTCAGATACAGCAAAAAAAAATGTAATCAAAACACAACACTATCCAATCAATATAGTTTCATGTGTCAACATTTACACTGATTAGAAGTGGCAATGCAATATCAGCTACCAAAGTAGAGCCCAAAATATTTTTCAATTACATTACAGCCTCTCATTATCCAAATGCAGTCCCATTAAATGGGAGTAAAAAACAACTGTAACATCCGGGGTGACTATGGAGTGTAGAATAATGTCTTGAACAGTTAACTGTGCACATTAGCCAAACTTTTGGTAAGTGAAATTTTACTGAACCTCTAAATTAACTCACTCAATGGCCTAGTAGGTGAAGAGACTATTTGATATAGCACAATCTCAGAGATTGTGAACATTGTAAACTCCCGGGGAGGAGGAGGAGGAGGAGGAATGTCCTCCCACAATCTAATAGTTTCTAGGCATCACTACTTAAGACTCTCACACAGTCAATGATCACTTGGTCGTGGTAGAGGAGAATGCCCAGTATATGCTGAATCATACCTCAGAGTGTGTCTTCATGACAGGAGGGGAAGCAACAAAGAAAAAGCAAAATAATTACTGAACAGTGGAAACTTCATTCTATGATGAGTTACCTTTTCAAGTAGTTGTAAGTATAGGAGTTTAGTCAAAGGATTACAGGTATGTGTGTTTATAAATAAAACGGTACACAACTAGATTTGGACCTGAAATGAGGCTAAACGGATGTTAACTGGTGAGTCGTAAAAGGATTAAACCCATCCCAAATTAATGACACTTGGATTTTGGAGTGCAGAGTAAAATTCCAAAATTGCCTATGAAAGCAAACATGGCAAAGTTTAGGATAGTGCCAATTAACTTGCAACAGCACATAATAAGCTAGCAGAATGAGCAGACAGCAGGTAGAATTTAATACAGGTCTAAGTGACGTGATGCTGGCAGAAGAAATAGGGGAGGAAATGTAGACTTAATGACATAGTTCTGAAAAGTGTGCAGGGACCTGCGCGTTTGGGTGCATAGATCTTTGAAGTCAGCAGAATATATTGAGAGAGTAATTAGAAAGGCATATCAGATTCTGAGCTTCATAAAAAGAGTACAAAAGCAGAGAATTTAGGTTGAACCTTTATAAAGCTCTGCTTGGCCACAGCTAGAGTATTGCATCCTGTTCTAGTCACCACACTTTAGGAAGCATGCAAAGGGTCCTTGAGATTTACCAAGGACGATGGGACACAGTTTGGTAATAACCTAGAATTCACTGCCCACGAAGGTGGAGGAAGAGCAGACTATCAACGATTTTCAAAAGGAAACTGGATGGACACGAGAGAAATAAGCTTGCAGGGCTATGGGGATAGTGTGGGGGGAATGGGACTAAGTGGATTGTTGTACCAGGAGCTGCAGTGGGCATGGGCTGAACGGCCTCCTCTCTGCCATTATGGCTCTGATTTTAACTTTAGTTCTGGTCATTCTTTTCACATGATGCAATGTGCCTGTTACAATAAAACAAAAAAAAAGTCTTGACCAAAAACATTTCCATTTTTTCTACAAATAGAAGTTGACTTTAATCTAAGCTTTTTTTTTTAAAAAGGCAAATTGGCGTTCAGACCTATAATAAGTGCTATAAATGTAGAGGAATCCCATGCATGTGAGGGAAGAAAAGTTAGACACAGCCCTTGAATATCAATGGTAAACATTACATCCATTTCTAATGGTTTACAAAGTACTCTGAAGCAAAGCACTGAGAAACCCTGGAATATTACTACCACAACAATAGCACACTAAATTGAACTTTTTCCACAAATAGTTCATTACCCTTCTACTAGGCTCCTTGGAGTGGAGCAGAATCCTTTCTTAGTAAGAGAAACCGATATAAGCAGCAACATTGCTGCTGCGTTTTATATATACTTAAAACCCATCTGTATCACCCAGTGTAAGCAGTGGTATACACTATCCCAAACTGGCACTAGCAAAATCTCAACACTTAGGAATCATATCTCAAATACTCAAATGAGAAGTGGCTTTCAGAAACAAGCACAGACTAATTTTAAACTATTAGGGCAACAAGTTATAAATAAATTAGTCATATGGTCGCATTATAAACACACTCAAACATACGAAGCGCATTGTGAAAAAAGTCCCCTTACCTTGGGTGGTTTGAAAGGATATTCTGCTGAAAATACAATGTCAAGGAAGAACACACCACCTTCATAAACTGACCCAGGGGGCCCCAGAATCGTTGACCTCCATTCATAAACATTATCGCCTTTTGGTCCAGCACTGAAAAGTAAAAAGGAAATTGAAATAAATTATTAAAAGATTAATACTGAAAAGAAATCGCAAACAATGCATGTCTTAATGCATGCTTTGTAAGAGATCATTGGTTATTTTTATTTTGCAGAAACAGGAGTCACTCTATTCCTTATGACTAGAGCATTCAATAAGACTACCTAGGGGAAAGAAGCTTGTAAGTTTTAGAACACCATGTGGCAGAGAGAAAGGGAAGGTCGGGGGGGGGGGGGGGGTTTGAGGCGGGCAAGAGTGAGGCTGCAATTGTCTAAGGTACTGGTGAGGCCGCAACTAGAGTAGTGTGCGCAATTTTGGTCCCCTTGTTTGTGAAAGGATATATTGGCCTTGGAGGGAGTACAGAGAAGGTTCACCAGGTTGATACCAGAGATGAAGGAGTATGAGGAGAGATTGAGTAGATTGGGCCTGTACTCGTTGGAGTTTAGAAGGCTGAGGGGAGATCTTATAGAGACATATAAGATAATGAAGGGGCTAGACAGGGTAGAGGCAGAAAGATTCTTTCCACTTAGAAAGGAAACAAGAACTAGAGGACAGCCTCAAAATAAGGGGGAGTCGGTTTAGGACAGAGTTGAGGAGGAACTTCTTCTCTCAGAGGGTAGTGAATCTCTGGAATTCTTTGCCCATTGAAGCAGTGGAGGCTACCTCATTAAATATGTTTTAAGACACAGGTAGATAGATTTCTGATCAATAAGGGAATTAAGGGTTATGGGGAGCGGGCGGGTAAGTGGAACTAAACCACTATCAGATCAGCCATGATCTTATTGAATGGCGGGGCAGGCTCGAGGGGCTAGATGGCCTACACCTATTTCTTATGTACTGATGAGTGGGATGTGGACAGAGGCAGTCAGAGAGGAAGAAGGACAGGATTTATTCAAGCTACAAGCTGTAGACAAGTGACCCTTTCTAACTATGAAGATCCGAAGTTTCTACCCCTTATGGCAATCCAATAGAATTCTAGAATATTAATGACAAAATCTACATATTACACTTTGATATTCCCACAACAAAAGGACAACGTCACTGACAAAGAAGTTGATCATCTAAGTTTATATTTGTCCCATTAATCTTCAATGATGTTCTTAACACGATATTCATGCAACTTTTTCTTTAAAAGTCAATGAGATGTAGTTACTAGTCTGGAGGGAATGATCTATTAATTGTATTTTGTATTACGTTGTCTAGTTCTGCAATCAGATAAATTAAGCAACCTACATTGTCTGCATTGATGAATCAGAACATGACTGGGATCACAGAATCAAAAAAGCATCAAGCAGTCATGATAACACTGGTGCTGGAGAGTCATAGCAAAGTCTTGACACAATGGCATGTATCATTAGAACACAGACCTAAAATTGTTCAAAATCTGCTTTTTGACAGTGGATCCCTATTCCAAAATGGATGGCAGGGTCTTAAAGCACAGAAGAAAAAAATATATATCTCTATCTATCTAAAGTTGTTTGAATAATGAAAATGAGCAAACAAATTGAAACCAGAGAACATGCACTATTATTTTATTCTGTTGCTTGTTGTACAGGTAATTACAATAATAAATCTATTTTTGACCTCTGAAGAGCTCTATTATTAGAATCATATGGGTTTAAGCGCCGTGGTGTACTAAAATTGAATGACTAGCCCAAGGAGGTCAAAATTTTGTAATCTTTTCTTCAACGATGGGATGTTGAATTCTTAATGTCTCTTTCACAATTTAATCAAAAGAACCAACCTAGTCATTCTACTTTGAACATTTTTCCCCAATATACCCTTGCCCTGTTCATAAGATCACAATGGATTAAGACAACCATCCAGGCCATTTTAATTTATGCTTCCAGTAAAATCCTGAAATCTCTCTCCGCAGCCAGGATCCAATTTTTTTTTAAAAAGTTATTCCGGGTCTCCACAGGGACTTTATTCATAAAGTCAACGGCTAAACATTTCTGGAAAATGTAGAGGTAGTCTGACCTCTGCAGTTTACAAAATTGTTTGGCTAGTGATTCGAGAAAATAACGTTAAATAAATCAATGACTTCCATAAAAAAAAAAGTGAAAAGCTGGACATAAACAGGAGATTAGATATCTTCTAGGGGGGAAAAAAATGGTTTTCCTGTTAGCAGATGCCGACTGGCCAGTTAAGTAGCTGTAATTCAGATTTTCAGTATTCACAACTTTTTATTAATCAATGACCTCCATGTTTTCCCTTGAAGACCAGACAGCAACTTGGCTGCACATTCACCATGCGAGACTTCGACCTCATTACTTAATGTCTGGCTTTGACAATTATCAATTCCTTTTTTTAAAGGAAGAACTCAGCATAGATTTTTTTTCTCCAGAATGCAAAAGTTTGTTTTGGAACCTTACCATTTACATTTGTCCAAAGTACACAAGAGAAGCATGAAAATAATTTCCATTTTAACCTGCATTCCTGACGTTTCAATTTTCTGCTCTATACATTCCTGAGAAGCTGAAATATCTATTTAAAACTGCATTAATGATGGCTTGCAACTGTAACAGAAGATGTTGACAACAGGTAGGTGTACAGTTTGGTCTCTTTACTTGAGAAAGGATATACTGGCACTGGAGGGGGTGCAGAGGACGTTCACTAGGTTGATTCCGAGAGTTGAGGGGGTTGGCTTATGGATGAGAGACGGAGTAGACTGGGACTATACTCATTGGAATTCAGAAGAATGAGGGGAGATCTTATAGAAACATAAGATTACGAAGGGAAGTTGTTTCCACTGGCGGGTGAAACTAGAACTAGGGGGCATAGCCTCAAAATAAGGGGAAGCAGATTTAGGACTGAGTTGAGGAGGAACTTCTTCACGCAAAGGGTTGTGAATCTGTGGAATTCCCTGCCCAGTGAAGCAGTTGAGGCTACCTCATTGAATGTTTTTAAGGCAAGGATAGATAAGTTTTTGAACAGTAAAGGAATTAAGGGTTATGGTGAGCGGGCGGGTAAGTGGAGCGGAGTCCACAAAAAGATCAGCCATGATCTCATTGAATGGCGGAGCAGGCTCGAGGGGCCATACGGCCTACTCCTGCTCCTGGTTTTTATGTTCTTACGAAGCATTTTTTATTTGGAGAAAATCTGACTGAGGATTTAAAAAAGAGACAATTGTTACAGTCTGATTTCTGATTACATTTTGCAGTAGGTTCACTCTAAACTTTCCAAAACACTCCCAGCGACCCCTGTACTTTCTCATTGTTACCCAAAAAAGGTAAAGTCAAGCAGGGTTAACACAGGCAAAGTCAAGCAGGGTTAACACTGGTAAAGTCAAGCAGGGTTAGAACATAGAAAAGCTACAGCACAAACAGGCCCTTCGGCCCACAAGTTGCGCCGAACATGTCCCTACCTACTAGGTTTACCTATAACCCTATATCTTACTAACTTCCATGAACTTATCCAAAAGTCTCTTAAAAGACCCTATCGAATCCGCCTCCACCACCACTACCGGCAGCCGATTCCACCCTCTGAGTGAAAAACTTAACCCTAACATCTCCTCTGTACCTACTCCCCAGAACCCTAAAGCTGTGACCTCTTGTGGCAACCATTTCAGCCCTGGGTAAAAGCCTCTGAGAATCCACTCTATCAATACCCCTCAACATCTTATACACCTCTATCAGGTCACCTCTCATCCTTCACCTCTCCAAGGAGAAAAGACCTGGCTCTCTCAACCTATCCTCATAAGGCATGCCACCTAATCCAGGCAACATTCTTGTAAATCTCCTCTGCACCCTTTCTATGGCTTCCACATCCTTTCTGTAATGAGGCGACCAGACCTGGGCACAGTACTCCAGGTGGAGTCTGACCAGGGTCCTATACAGCTGCAGCATTACCTCCCGATTTCTAAACTCAATTCCTCTATTGATGAAGGCCAGTATTCCATATGCCTTCTTAACCACAGCCTCTACCTGCGACGCTGCTTTGAGCGTCCTATGAACCCGGACCCAAAGATCCTTCTGATCTTCCACACTGCCAAGCGTCTTACCCTTAATATTATATTCTTTCATCCTATTCGACCTGCCAAAATGAACCACCACACACTTATCTGGGTTGAAGTCCATCTGCCACTTCTCCGCCCAGTCTTGCATCTTATCTATGTCTCGTTGCAACTGCTGACATCCCTCTACACTATCCACAACACCACCAACCTTTGTGTCATCAGCAAACTTGCCAACCCATCCTTCCACTTCCTCATCCAGGTCATTTATAAAAATCACAAAGAGCAAGGGTCCCAGAACAGATCCCTGGGGCACTCCACTGGTGACCGACCTCCAGGCTGAAAAAGACCCATCTATAACCACTCTTTGCCTTCTGAGGGCAAGCCAGTTCTGAATCCACAAGGCAATGTCCCCTTGTATCCCATGCCCCTTCACTTTCTCAATAAGCCTTGCATGTGGCACCTTATCAAACGCCTTGCTGAAATCCATATAAACTACATCTACCGCTCTTCCCTCGTCTATGTGTCTAGCTACATCTTCAAAGGCTCGTAAGGCATGATCTGCCTTCGACAAAGCCGTGCTGGCTATTTCTGATCATACTATTCCGCTCCAGATGTTCATAAATCCTGCCACTCAGGATCTTCTCCATCAACTTACCAACCACTGAGGTTAGACTCACTGGTCTATAATTTCCCGGGCTATCTCTTCTCCCTTTCTAGAATAACAGAACCACATCCACAATCCTCCAATCCTCCGGAACCTCTCCCGTCTCCACTGATGAGGCAAAGGTCATCGCCAGAGGCTCAGCAATCTCTTCCCTCGCCTCCCACAGTAACCTGGGGTACATCCCATCTGGTCCTGGCGATTTATCTAACTTGATGCTTTTCAAAAGCTCCAACACATCCTCTTTCCTAATGTCCACATGCTCAATCTTCTCAGTCCACTGCAAGTCTGCACTGCAACTACCAAGATCCTTTTCCACTGTGAATACTGAAGTAAAGTATTCACAGTGGGTTAACACAGGTAAAGTCAAGCAGGGTTAACACAGGTAAAGTCAAGCAGGGTTAACACAGGTAAAGTCAAGCAGGGTTAACACAGGTAAAGTCAAGCAGGGTTAACACAGGTAAAGTCAAGCAGGGTTAAGAAGGCGGAGAATAAGGGAGGCAAAATGGGAGGGCAGGAGCAATAGAAAAGGGAAAATGAGGGGACAGCAATGCTGAAAGAAGTAGAATTCAAATCAGCAGAAGAATTGAGGCATGGAACAGTTGACCTGGTTGAGTTTGTGGGGATGGTGTGGAATTGTAGTTCGGGCAAGGGTTTGAGTAAAAGGGAAAATTAAGTTAGGGGATAACATGTGAGGGGCGATGGGAGTTCAGGTGGGGAAATAACTCTTGCTCAAGGGATGGGTGCTGGTCTATGTTGACTTAATGGAGGGGGTACTCCCCACTCATTTTTAAAACCTTTTCTATTTTTCTGTAGGGTCTCCGTTTCTTGCTCAAGAAGAGCTTCAGGACCAAACTTTCCTCAGGTAAAGGAGTGGGTAGAACTGCAATCTTGAGTAATTCACAATTTCTCAATGGACAATGGTTTCATGGTCATCATAAATTTTTAATTCTAGATTTTATTTAGTGAATCTCAAATTTCACCATCTACCATGGTGAGATTCAAATCCAGGTCCCCAGAGCATCACCCTGGATCTCTGGATTACTAGTCCAGTGGCAATACTACTACACCACCACCTCCCCTAAATTAGAGATTGTCACATTGTTTTGGTTCTAAATTTGTTGTAATCAATTGTTATTTTTTACAATGCCTGCTGGTCAACATCTTTAGACAGTGTCCCTTTTAACATCTTATAAATATAACAATGTTACTAAGTGAACAATTACAGAAAATATAAAGAGGCATGGAGCAGAATTCCTGAGTAATGGCTTTGACATATAGTACTGCCTGCCTGTCCCAGAGACTGAAACCTTGTGATCCCTTCAGTCGCAAACCACTCCCTTGGCCCCAATTTGACTAATTAGACAGGGGACAACAGCCACAATGCACACATCTATCTTTCACCCTCCATAACCTGCTTTCAAGCTCGTCACTTTTCAAGTTCAGACTGAAGCCTTACTACATATTTTCCACAAATATAACTCTATGCTTTGAATCTGAAAGATAAACAGGGAAATTGTGCATTTGGAGTGAAATTCATTACACTGTTAAAACTGAACAAAAATTACTAGTTGAAACAAATCCTAGTAAGATTACAATTCAAATTGGTAACGTGTAAAGGAAATGACGTGAATGCAAGTCCAATCAAAATAGACTCACAAAATTCTATTATGCATGTTCCCCGTCCCGAATCCTTCTCTCACTGAATCACACATCCACCTTTCAATCTTCCATCAATAATAGTGTAAATTAGCCTCCAGGGAGTACACATATGTGGCCCTTTCCAAGACCCTGCCGCCTCAAAATAGAATTTAGTCAAATCACCTGCAGTGATCAAATGGAGAGGATAAAATCTAATTAGACAATTACCGTATCACTTAGCATGTGCATTTTCTGATGTCAGGTCAGCAAACCAGCAGCGCAGGAAAAATCGTAAATGCAAAAATACATCCCACTACTTCACAGAATTCGAAGTTAATGCTCCATCTTTCCACCACTAAGGTACATATTTGTTTTTTAAAAAAAGCTTCTTTTAGGTGTTCACACTTCTTGCAATTTGAAAGTAACTTATGTAAAACACACTTCTATAATAAGACTCATTGCCAAAATGAATCACCAGTGATTCAACGGATAGGATTAAACCTAATTAAACAATTACTCTGTCACACTTTTAGACTTCAAATATTTAGAGCTTAAATAAAAACTGAGCATCATTTAGTTCAACCAGAAGCAGTTTTAGTTTTGAAAATGGTACATCTCTTTAATGCTCTCAGTAAATGTGTACTCTTAATGCCAATTTATTTTGCTTGGCTGACATCCAGTATTGGATGAGCAGACATTGTCTTTGGCCCCTATGATGAACTCCATTCCCCAATCGCCTGAAGCTGAACCAGAACATATCCAATCTTGATACTGTGCTCAACTTCAAGATGAGCTTCGGCCTACCTATTTGCCCCATCAGCAAGACTGTGCACTTCCACCTTTATAACATCACAACTCCAGCTCTACCTCAGCTCATCCTTTCCTGATACCCTCATTCATGCCTTTGTTACCTCTAGGCATAAATATTCAAATGCACTCCTGGCTGGCTCCCCATCTTCCACCCTACATAAACTTGAGCATATCCAAAATTCTGCCTCTCTACCTTAACTCAAATTCTTGTTCAATTATTACCCATGCTTGGTGACCTATACTGGTTCACAGTTCGACAAAACCTCAAGTTTAAAATAATTATCCTGGTTTTTAAACCACTCCATCACCGTAATTCTACCGCCCTGCCCGCCACGGGAATTGGAGCGGGCGAGGGGTGGATAATGGAAAGGTCAGTTGACCTTGGGTGGAATTTTCCGGTCTCGGGGTCGAGTGAGGCTGTAAAATCCTGCCCCATGGCTGGAACTCTACCACCTCGCCCGTCTTGGAATCAGCACGGGCAAGGATCCAACAAAGAAAATCGCCGTTGATCTTGGGCGGGAATTTCCGATCTCGCTCAAGTGAGGCCACAAAATCCCACCCAATATCTCAAACTTCCTCCTGCTAAGTCTCCAAGATGTCTGCATTCCACCAATTCTGGCATCTTGCACAATCATGATTTTGTAGTTGCTCCACCATCAGCATTTATGCTCTCAACTGTCTTGGCCCTAAGCTCTGGAATTCACTTTTTAAAATTCTCACCTCTCTTTCTTCCTTTTATGATGATCCTTAGATTCTTCCTATTTGACCAGGTTTCGATCATCTGTCCTGATAATTTAACACTGAGCTACAGAGTAAGTTTTGATAACGCTCTTGTTTAAGCATTTTGGAAGTTTTGCTACATTAGAAGCACAATATAAATCCAAGTTCTTGTTGATTAAGTTCACCATTACTTATGCTGCTGTGATTATCCAATTTGAAAATATAAGTGCAATGCTCAATTTTTAATTCACCTTTTAACTACTTCAGTTGGGTGCCTACTGCTTATGGGTGGGGTAGCCATTCTGGCCCGGATTTGGCCTCCAGGAAATTAGTTTGGAGTGGGATGGTTTCAGCAAACCAGTTTGCCAGAAGCATGATATTAAACACCTGCCTGCCTACATTCCTACCCTCACCTGGGCCCTGTCCAGTATCTCTCAATGGCAAAATCAGGTAATATAGAAAATGTATTTATTTAAAAATGCCTAATCATCTTTCCATGCAAAAGTCATGGTTTCTATATGAATCATAATCACTTTACAAAATGGGCCATTCCCACATTGTTATTCCAATGTCCTGGCTATTTATCATTCTCACCCGTTTCCCCCACCACCCCCATTGCATTTTAATTCAATATTTTTAATCACAGCATAGAACTTTCAATTTCATCTGTTCATTTTGCACATTTAGTTTTCAATAGTTGAAGGATAAAAGGTCATTCCCATCATCCTTTTAGGATAGGCGTTTTGCTGTCTTTCCCAAAAGACTTTGAAACAAACTGGAGGTTGAATTTTCAAAATCTTTATTGCAGACAAGTGTGGAACTTTCACAAATGTAAAAGAAAAGGATAACCTGTATAAAAATACCACACAGAGAACAGAATCCCTACAGTGCAGAAAGTGGCCATCTGGCATATCAAAGTGCACCAACTCTCCGAAACAGCTTCCCACCCAGACCTTGCCCTCTGCTCTATCCTTGTAACCCCATGCATTTACTATGGCAATCCCCCTAATCTACACATCTTTGGACATTAAGGGGCAATTTAGCATGGCCAATCCACCTAATCTGCACATCTATGCGCCGTGGGAGGAAACCGGAGCACCCGGAGGAAACCCATGCAGACCCAGGGAAAATGTGTAAACTCTGCACAGTGACCCAAGGCCAGAATCGAACTCAGGTCCCTGGCGCTGTGAAACAGCAGTGCTAACCACTGTGCCACCATGGGAACAATATCAACTGTTTGTGGTTTTTTGATATTTAGAAAGAAAACATTATTAAGAGTCAACGTTCAAGTTGGAAGAACTCTTCTGAACTATTCTTGAGGCTTCATTGAAAAAATAAATTAGAAACAATAAATTTAGAGCATGTTACGGGATAATTTATTTGCTTGTGAAAATTTATTTTTAAAGGCTGTACAAGTTGATAATTTCATTCAATACACATATGGTGCTCGTTAGGGATGCCCCCATCCCCATGTTGTTTTCTTAAGTTTATTAACTTTTAACAAGCAGAAATTTACATTCAACATTTCAAAATAAAAACTGAAGACAGGAGTTGAGGAAAGTGAATGTAAACAACATGCAGGAACATATGGGAAGTGAAGCATAGTAGAATCAAGGAAAGTTTGGGTCCATTTTCCGGAAACTCTGTCCCCACAATACTGCAGATCCCAGCAATGTCAATGTTTCAAGATCCCATCCCAAGGTCAGTTAGTTTTCAGGAACGCTCTCCTCAGAGTTCCTGGGACAGCCCCCAGCCTCCATGACTAATGCACCCCAACCCTGCCATCTGTTCAATGCTTACAATTCCCATAACTTCCTCCAGTATTCTAAGAACTCATTCCCAAGACCATCAGGAAATACTTCCTCATGCAGAGTGTGATCAATACTTGGAATGGTCTTCCAGGTAATGGAGGGGGGGGGGGGGGGGGGAATCTGAGAAGCCATTCCAGATGCTGGAGAATTAGATTTCCCTGGATGATGAGCTAATCAGGCTCGAATCCCTCATCTGTACATTTATGATCAATTACTGCAGGTGACACAAACAGAGGAGTATTCATTCTAAACGTTGGAGTCAAGTAACTTCCAGGAGACTCAAACTGAAGCCCAATATTTCTACGGCAAATCACTGTTTACTGCCATTGAAATATTTGCAAAAATTACATGGATGTGAGAAGCAGCAAACAAAATCCTTTGTCTTTTAAAAAGGTGTCCTTTCCCATACCCACTTATCCTTTTTTACTACAGCTGCTCAAACTCTGCCTCCTAGGGCACAAATTACACCAATACTATAAAACAGGGATTCTCAGCTGGGGGCCCGCCACAAGATTTCAAGGAACCCACCCAAAAAAAAGGTTTGCACCAATTTAAGCTGCTGCTAAATATCGGTGACGAGACCCACTTGCTGCCGCCAAGTGGCTCCCTCCAGAACCGCAGCGATTAGGGAATTAACATTGAGCTATTCACTTAATCAGACACCGTTACCCCCGCTGTCACCGAGTGTCCTTAGACTAAACTCATCACCTGACAGTTAAATGTAATGTGATACTCAGGATAGCTTTATACAAGAAAGGAAACACATTGAGGAGAGCGAGACAAGAATTCAAACTCCTCGGTTCTTTCTAGGAATGGCCACAATTAAATATTTAGAGCTTGTGTTGGAGCAGAATGGGCGGATAAGCGAGAAAGCAATGTTTCCAATTAATCACTTTCAACAGATAAATACAGGGTCCAGATATGTATTCCAAACGCTAATCCGTAAAGACCAATTCTATTGACCTGACCGCACAGAGGTTAGGAGCACATTAAAGGCAAGATCTGGCAGCAGAGGAAATTGCATATCAGCAATATGCAATCCCTGACCGGCAAGACACCCCCCCTTGATTGTGCGTGGAGCAAATGCGGATAAGCTGCTACCGAGGTTGCTGATCTGTGCAGGACTGCCATCCATGTCCTTAGAGCTGCTGGCCCAATCTGAAAGCCAGAAGCTCAGCAGCATCATCACTTACGCTGGCCACTGTTGAGGAACAAAGAACAGTACAGCACAGGACCAGGTCCTTTGGCCCATCAAGTCTGTGCTGACACAGATGCCTCTCTAATCTAATATTTTCTTGTCTCTACGTGGTCCATTTCCCTCTATTCATTTATCTATCCAGATGCCTCTTGAACGTTGTTATAGAATCTGCTTCTACCACCTTCTCTGGCAGCACGTTCCAGGCATTCACCCCCTCAAAAAAACTTGCCCCTTAAATCTCTTTTAAAAAGTTTCCCCCTCTCACTTTCAACCTATGCCCCCGAGTAATTGACCCTTCAACCCTGGGGAAAAAACTCCAACTATCCACTCTATCCAAGATGTGGAGATGCCGGCATTGGACTGGGGTGAGCACAGTAAGAAATCTCACAACACCCAGGTTAAAGTCCAACAGGTTTATTTGGAATCATGAGCTTTCGGAACGCTAATCCTTCATCAGGTGAGTGGTTGATGAAGGAGCAGCGTCCGAAAGCTCGTGACTCTAAATAAACCTGTTGGACTTGAACCTGGTGTTGTGAGACTTCTTACTTTGCCCACTCTATCCAAGCCTGTCATAATCGTGTAAACCTCCATCAGGTCCCCCCTTATCCTTGGATGCTCCAATTAAAACAATCCAAGTTTGTTCAATCTTCCTTCATAGTCCATATCCTCCAAATTGGGCAACATCCTGAGGGTAAATCTCTTCTGCATCCTTTCCAATGCATCAACATCCTTCTGGTAGTTTGGCGACCAGAATTGTACACAATACTCCAAATGCGGCCTAACCAAAGCCGACAGCAGATAGGCCAAAGGAATGTTAAAATACTTTATTACATTGATGGAGGGGAGCCTATTGCTGGTATTGCAAGGGCTACGATCCCTGCCCAAGGCCTCCTCTTTGAACAAATAAATACTTTGCCATATCCCACCCGGGCTACTGCCTTCATTCAGCTGGTGACTTCACCACCTAACAAGGGTTTGATCAGCTTTTGACAAAATGCTGATGGCCTGTAAAGTGGTCCCATATTGGGCATTGTGGCAGGAAGCCGGTCCCACCATCGGTGGTTGGGGAGCTGATCCACTACACCTGCACCCACCCCACTTTAACTACAAGTTGGGGCAACTTGCCTTCAGTGCAGTGGGTGGGTTTACACAGGGCTGATGGCAGGGTGTCAAACCACCTTTATGTTCTCTATGTTTAAATCCAATGCCATTTATCAAACTCATCCACCATCAACTACAATTTGGGAAATACACAGCCTCATGTCAGGGGTTCTGTTAACATATATCTAAAACTCTCTGCAGTTAGGTAAATAGAGACTGCTTGTCAGGAGCAGAGTTGGAATCAATATCTGGTTATTCAATCAATGTTTGCAGGTTTATTTGGAATCACGAGTTTTTGGAGCACTGCTCCTTCCTCAGGTGAGTGAAGAGGTGGGTTCACAAACACGGCATTATATAGACAGAGACACAACTGCAAGATAATGGTTGGAATGAGAGTCTTTACAGGTAATCAAGTCTTTACAGGTACATAAAGTGCGAGTGGAGAGGGGGATAATCACAGGTTAAAGAGGTGCGAATTGTCTCAAGCCAAGAGTTAGTAGGATTTTGCAAGCCCAGGCCAAATGGTGGGGGTTGAGGCTGGGCTCGTGTGCGGAACTTGGCAATGAATCATTATATCTTTAATGTTGCAGAAATTTTACTAATGCTGCTTTCAAAAATATAATGCTTTTCAAAAAAAAAGACCTGAATTCCGCCATGGCCCAAGATGACTGATTTTTCAAGCTCACTACATTTATTGACTGTACATCTATTGATTGACCACCTCAAAGGTTGTGGAACTTGTGAAAAGGCACACTCGTGGTTAAAGAGGCTGCGATACAAAAACCATAAAGTATATAAAGAAAAGAAATAGACATTACATTTACATTATCTGCCATATTTTTCAACTTGCTCTTGATTTGCTTCTAACCTCATTTCTAAGATTTTCCTCATTGATTTGGTGGGTAGCAAACAACATCCCTGAGAAAGAGGACAAAATAAAAGCCAGTCAGAATTTCAACTGCTTGGTGCCATCAAGTGATGTATGGTTATGGAGATGTGCAGAAGTTAGATAAGAATTTGATTGACTGCTTATCACAGGAACATGCTGATGAAGCTCACAAACTCAGATCACACAAAGATAGAAGAACCTCCATTTACATATCACCTTTCCACAGACTCAAGATACCACAACGTGGCTTATAGCCAAATAGCATGCAGTAATGTTCTATAAACAGCAATGGAATAAATGACCAGAAGTAAATTAAATACACAAACAGATTTAGGCACAGATTGAGGAATAAATATGGCCAGGACACCAGATGCTTTTCTTCAAATAGTGCAATGGAATCATTTTTCTACTTGAAAGGACAGACAGGGCCTAAGTTTAAGGTCTCATCTCTGAGTGCACCTGACAGTACTGGGAGGGGCAGTCTTGGTTATGCGCTCAAAGCACTCGAATGGAGCTGGAACCCACGACTATCTAATGCAGAAGTGAGAATACCACCAACTGAGCTGACACACGAGGCAAGATACAGGACCTCAGCACCCTTGAAATTACCATTAGGAGGAGTCTCTACCTCCAGAACAGCATGGTCAACTTAATTTACGAAACTAATTTTTAAAAAAATTACAAGACAAATACAAAATCTTGTTTATTTTTAAGCTAATTCCTCCCACACCTCCTCCCCCCCGACACCATCTGAAAGATACAAACACTACCTACGATAAAATATTTGGTTACACAATTTTTTGCCACTTTTCAGTCAACAGCAGCTTGCATTTGTATGGTGGCTTTGATACAAGGCAGTTCATATGGGAATAGATTGCTCACTTGCACGGCAATAGATTTAGGAATACTGACCAAATGAGGAGACCTTTAAAAAGGCAGGAGAGTAGTATGAAAAAATGGTTTAGGAAGTTGCAGAAGGCAGGGCCTAGACAGGTTAGAATGACGAAAGTGAATGAAAAACACTACTTTATCACTGCGACTGCTTTGACAAAATTATATTCCTAAACTGTACAGAGAATTGCTGATAATATTATCATGCAAGACAAAAATACTTCCTACTACCCTTTCCGCAGAATTTTAATAGTAGCATTGAGGTGCAAAATTATCAGTGATTCACACTGAACTATTCCCAACTAGTCTAGAGTAAACTGTAAAGCAACTAGAAAACAATGTTCTCTAACAAGCCCTCAATTGTTTTAATATATTCATTCATGGGATATGGGCATTGATGCTAAGACAAGCAATTATTGCCCATCTCCAACTGCCCTCAAGAATGTGACGACAAGCCACCCTCTTGAACCGCTGCAGGTTGTCGTATAACTTTTGATACAGCTGAGGGGCTTGCTGGGTGATTCCATTAAGAGTCAAACACATTGCTGTGTGTCAGATTGGGAAAGGACAGCAAGTTTCCTTCCCTAAAGGACATTAACCCTTTGGGTTTTTATCGCTTTTATTGATATTAGATTTTTATTACAAGTTTATTTAATGAACCGAATTCATATTCCCCTGGAGTTTGGTAGAATTTGAACTCAAATCTCAGATTATTAGTCCAGGTCTCTGGATTATTAGTTCAGTAATATAACCACCGCATGTGCAGAGTGCTATCAGAGATGGAGCAGATTTCACATACCCACTATTGAGCTTTGCTGAAATTCTAAAGAGAGGAGGAGAAACTTAGTTGTGTAAATGTGTTTCATATATCCATAGTGATCCACACAAACCTTGAGCTGAATTATTGCATCTCATGCACATCTGTCAGATTCTGGACATCACACTTCGTTTAGATGCATTACTTTTTATAAAAAGTAATTGACCCAGTGTCTTAAGTTAATAAGCACATTCCAATAGCCAATTAAACACTGCAGCGAAGTACAAAACTTCACTATATCACATGTCCATTCTTCAAGCAACAAATCATTAAATTTACTGTGAACAACACTACAGAAAGTCCTCTCATTCTTCAGCAAATCATTTTTAATAGCCCCCAATGTGATTAAGATGTCACCATAGCCAAGAGGACCCCATTATCAAGACGTCTAATATACGTTTCAACCTTTTCAAATCTTGCATATTTTGAGAGTTTAGCATTGGCACAATGCTTGTGTTTTTAGTATGGTACAAATTTAGGTGTCATAAAAGCAGCTTAAATAAAACCAGATCAGTCTCCATTGAGAAAAACTACTGAGCTTTCTTTTATCTTAATGAAGTCTAACAGGATGTTGAATATACTTCAATTTATGAGTGAAGAATTGTTTCTTTGTCAACAGAAGACAAGAGCCTGATGAAAAGTTTAAAATTGCTACGGACCAGAGAGTGGTCAGTTCTGGCAAGTTTATTTTTCAGAACAGGTCAAAATTTCAGTTAAGTGGCAAAAAAGTTACAGTGGGCACGTGACGTTTATCTACAAAATAAACTCGGGTAATTTCTCCCTTAAATTTAGAATCAGCCTGATTTTCATTCTGTTGAGAAAACTGGGTCGGTTCTACAACGGCCAGGTGATCTACTCTGCCAGGTTACCATCAGTCAGTGAAGTTTAAAGCTACTCACTTTTGTGTGTAATGAGTGAGAAATTAATTAAAATAAAAATATGGCATGCATTTTTAAATTACCATAGACGAGGATTGGCAACGTTAAAAGTAAATTCAACGCTGTCCAACAATTTCAGTAAATAGTGTTATATTGTATTCTGTAGTCTGTCAACACCAATAAGTTTATAGTTGCAGAAATTTCAATAGGATAAATTTTTTAAAATCCAAGATGTACTTTGTGTCGATCCCATATACAATAGGTATCCACCAGAGTTATTCATTTAAAATAGCATTCAATAATTGTGCTGGGACCTTGCAAACTCAATTTTACCCAAGGTACTACAGTTACAGATATGCATCACTTGTAGTCTGCCTGTAGGGAACACAAGACAATTTATGAATTATTGCTGTTTTGATAGTACATTTGATTTATAGCTGAAGATCAGTTTCACCAGTCTGCATCGGCTCAGTATCAATACAGCTATAAATATTTACATTTTTGTCATTTCAAGATGGAATGTTATTCAATACCAACATGCGTTTCTAAACAACAATCATACCTCTTTAACCATTCCTTTTTGATATAATTTACATTTCAAATGACAGTTTAATGATGTAAGCTTTAGAGTTTATCTATATGATTGTTTATAGCTTCATCAGCAATATAACAATAGAATTTGGTTGTGATGAATGATTTAGGCAGTTCTACGTTATAGCCAAGATGAATGATTTAGGAAGTTCTACGTTATAGCCAAGACCACTGACTTCAGTCGGGTGACTGACTAAGTTAAATACCATTTTAAAAATATGGGACCCTGGCAGTTTTATCAGTTTTGGGGAATTTCATTCCACAAATCCATCCATTTTCAATGTGAAAACTACAAACCAACCAGCAGTTTTGTTTTTGTTGATCTCTATATACAAGGTGGACTTCAAAGGTTCAATGATGTTTAAAGTGCTGGTAAATGAAGCTTGTGGTGTTGAGTGTAGGGGCTCAGGCTTAGAACTCGGGCTGAAATCAAGTCCGAGTTCCCTAAACAATACAAGTGTTCAGATATAGTCTGTGCACCATTTCTAGCTGCTGAGGCCTAGCAACATAATCCACAAAGCCCAGCTAACATAGTTGGACAATTGTCCTTGGAGGCTGGCAGCTCCCTCGGGAACTCCTCTAATTCTTAGTCATCCTTTCTCTTCTTCCACTGTTTTAAGCTCAAAGAATGGTTGCATTTTAGCCTGAACTAGAAATTAACTGCTAGTTTAAGGCGCCAGTGTCCACTGCCAAAAGTACTTTGGTCTGTTTTCGCTCACTGAGTGCTGGATCTCTTCATAAATAGGCATCCAAATTCCAGGACTTTCCTGGACATCAAGACCAGACTTCTCCATTGAACAACACTGGACTACATCATAAGTTAAAGTAACTTAAATTACAACCCTTTGCTCACCATTGCTGTTGAGTGCTGAACTTATGACGAGTTGACTGGTCTTACTGGTTCTTCAGCTTTTGCTATGATTTAGTTCCTAGTGCCTACAGTTTTAGGTTGCTCATGGACCTCCAACTTTGCTACCATTTTGTCAGCCCTGCAAATAATTCTGCACATCTTCTCAATATTCATTCAGACAGAAATACCTCCAGCAGTTTGTCCTCAGATACTGTACCCTTAAAATAACTTCTGGACAACCGTCCACCTGCCCCAGGAGTAATTGGGGTGGAGTCCATGTCAACTCTACTCCAATTACTTCAACTTTATTCCACCATGAGACCTCCGACTTTAACTCTGCATTCGCTCAGTTTTTTTCTCTATTCCCTGTTTACCACCAGGCCACATGTATCCCAAACAAAAAAAACCCAAAATGTTGCAAATAATCGGGTCAGGCAGCATCCTTAGAGAGAAACGGAGTTAATGTTTCAGGTTGATTGTCTATCACCTGAATCGTTATGAAAGGTCATCAGCCTGAAAGATCAATTCTATTTTTCTCTCCACAGATACCAAATAAACCTTTTGGACTTTAACCTGGTGTTGTGAGACTTCTTACTGTGCCCACCCTAGTCCAATGCCAGCACTTCCACATCATATCTTAATCTTTCCATGTAACCAGACTTTCCTGTACCATTTGTGTAAATGCTTAGGCTGCCACTCAGGGCCCCAAGTCCATCATGTTTATTTCCATCTTTTTCTCCCTCTTTGCATTGTACTCGTTTTATACCCTGGTCTCCAATCATTATACCCCCTTTCAATTCTCCTCTCTTTGGTAATGTTCTCTCCCAAATTTTCTATCCAATCCCAGTACTTCTCAATCATCCTCTCCCCTGCCATCATCCTAAAGAAGTAGACTTTACTTCTTCTCAAGAGGATCCTACAGCTTCCCTTTATGCCTCTTTTGGCATTCTCCAAATGGCCCATTAAGGCACTTATCAAGCCTTCTTACAAGTGGCAACACCGAGTACCCCTTCCTACTCACCTGCTCAGCTTCCCACCCATTCCCCTGCTGGGGTAAACCTTTCCCTCCTCTTTCCTATCCACCTCATCCCTGCCAATGTTGGTTCCATAAGCTCTGCCGCTAGGTCAGCTTCACTGCCCTCCTCTGCATTCCCCTCCCAGAACATCTGTTCACTTGTATACAAAGTCCTCATTAACCTTGAGCCTATTGAGAATAAGAAGCATCACCGCTTTGATGGAAACCTACTTGACCCTCCCATGCTTCCGACCCCAAAATGAAACCTCCCAAAATGGCTACACCTTGAATCACCTGCCTCGGCAGTCGTGTGACTCACCACCAAATCATACCTTGGATCTGCCCCCAGCTTCTCCTTTGAGCATCTCACTTTATTCCACCTCTTGTTTCCCATTTAAAATCTTCACTGTCTACCACTCACCGAGTACTGAACAACATTTCTAGCCCAGGTATTTTCACTACTTTGTTCCCTCAGCCTCTGAGCAGGATGACTTTTCACCAGGGGATTTGAAACTTTATAGGTGCTTTGAGGGCCACCTATAAAGTTTCAAAACAACAATGCCATGAGTTTGCATATATCTTGAGCTTCAATGTGTTATAATTCAGTTCACAAACTCCCAAGTGTTTTAAGGAGTTCACCCGGATCATAAGTTTTGCAATTCAAATTTGGCTACGGGAGCATGAGATGCTTCACTTCAGGTATGGTGCTGGCACAGTGGCACAGTGGTTAGCACTGCTGCCTCACAGCGCCTGGGACCAGAGTTCAATTCCCAGCTTGGGTCATTGTCTGCGTGAAGTTTGCACATTCTCCATGTCTGCGTGGGTTTTCTCTGGGTGCTCCAGTTTCCTCCCACAGTCCAAAGATATGCGGGTTAGGTGGATGACCATACTGAATTGCCCCTTAGTGTCAGGGGGACTAGCTAGGGTAAATGCATCAGGTGATGGGGATAAGGACTGGGTGGGATTGTGTTGGCGCAGACTCGATGGGCCGCATGGCCTCCTTCTGCACTGTAGGATTCTATGATTCAAATGACCCACGAGGGAGCTTTTATCGAATACAATTAACACATATGGAAAAAACATTAACAACTTTTACCAATTACAAACAAGAAAAAAAAACAACCACGACATTGTATAATCCTTAACAGCGAAATACTGTTCCAACCAAACAAATCCCAAAAAACAAAAAACTTTTGCCTCAGGTTTAGCACAGAAAATAGGAATGCTCACCTGATGCTGGAACTTAGTCCCTTGGTTGGAGAACTGGAACTCTGACTTCGGCCTTGTAACCTCCAGCACCCGTCTTGATGCACAGAGACAAACTTGAAGTCCGAACAGTTTCCCAAAACACCAGGCAGAGTGAAGGGAGCGCAAGAGCGGGAGACTTTAGATACTAACTAGCAACCCACAACAGTGGAATTTTCACTCCAGGAAAGTCAGGAGACCTGCTTTCAGCTAGCCAGTAGAATCTATAATAGTGGGTGGGGGGGGGGTGAAGAGAGCGAGAGAGAGGGAGCGAGAGAGTGAAAACTGCCTGCCACTTGACAACCAGGGCAGCTTCTGACTCAACTGAAAATCAGTCCTTGAATTCTGCTGGAGGGGGGGGGGGGGGGGGCGAAAGTCGGGGGTACCCCCTAACTTTGACTTGTCAATCAATCTTCCCCCTCACAATGCAGGGTCATAAAAAATCTCAAAGTATCTGAGGCTCAGAGTAAAAATAAACAAAACCCCATTTAACTCATTCAAGCAGCAATAAAAAGGACTTCCAACCAGACAGCCTGGCAACAATGAAATCAAAAAGGCCTACTTACAACTGCAGAGAACAGGATTTTAAAAAAACAAACATTTTTTAAAGGTACACTGGTGTCACACATGTAATCTGACTTCAGATTTGGCCACCAAAGGGCAGCATTGCTACAAACAGCTATTCTATACTTCTACAAAATTCAAATTAGATTACTGGTCTCTAACCACTTGTATCTATATAGCACCTTTTAACGTAGTAAAAAAGTCCCAAGATGCTTCAGAGGAGGATCAAACAACAGTTGACCCTGAACCACAAAGGCAGACATTGGAGATGGTTTTAAAGAGCATTTTAAAGGATGAAGGCAAGATAGAGTGATGGAGTTTTAGGGAAACCATTCCAGAACTTAATGTCGTGGCAATTTTTATTAGTGAGGCCAACAATAGTGGAAAGGCTAAAATTGGAGCTACACAGAAGACCAGACTTGGAGGAATGCAGATTTAGACAGCTGTAAGTCTGGAGGAGGTTACAGAAATAAGGAGCAACAAAGCCATGGAGAGATCCAAAAATCTAGTTGAGAATTTTATCAAGAAACTGCTTAACTGGAAGCTAATCTAAGTCAATGGGTATGTGATAATGAATGAACTGAGCCTCTCAGGTTTTGAATGATTTCAAGCATAGTGTGTCTAACATGAATAGCCAGCCAGGAGTATTGGAACAGTTAAGTGCGAGTTAACAGTGGCACTGAACAAGGGTTTCAGTTGCAGATGGGCTCTGGTGGGAAGAGCTGAGAGATATTTACAGATGTGGAAAGAGGTGGCCTTAATGGCACAGATACAAGGTTACAAGTGCATCTTGGAGGTCAAATGGCACCAATAGTGTTTAATTGTCTGGTTCAGCCTCAGAGAGGAATGGAGTTGACGGAGGGATTGCGTTGTGGCTTGAAGTCAATGGCTTCAATCTTCCCAATATTTAGTTGGAAGAAATCTCTGCACATGCAATACTGGATGTTATATGTGGAGTATGACGATTCATAGACAGTGGAGGTGTTGAAGCAATGCTTCTGCTAAGCTGTGTGGCTATGCAGCAACTCGAGTGACTGCACAGAAGTCAGCCCCTTTTAAGTTATTGCACGTGTGGTTGCTCTGTAAAATTTAAAGGACCTTTCCATTTAAATTGCCTGTGCAGTTTAAAAATAACAATTAGAAGGTGCATTGTGGTAGAAGAGTTGAGTGTTGTCACCATACATGTTGAAATTCACACTGCTTTTTTTTTTTAAAAAAAGAGTGCTGCCAAGGACCACCATGCAGATGAAAAATAAGAGGACACCGTGGAAAGACCCTTCAGGGCACCAGAAGTTAACATGCAGGGGCATTTGCAGAAACTATTGCAAGCAATATAAAAGCAAAATACTGCGGATGCTGGAATCTGAAACAAAAACAGAAAATGCTGGAAAATCTCAAGCAGCTCTGACAGCATCTGTAGAGAGAGAGAACTGAGCCAATCTTTTGAGTCAGGATGGCCCTTCGTCAGAGCTCAAGCAATTCTCTGGCTGTGACTGGATAGATAAGAATTGAAAGAGAGTTGACTTCTCAGGGCAATGAGCTCACTCTCATGCTGACTTTACTGTCCATGGCCTGTTATGGTGTTCCAGTGAAATTTCATGCAAACTTGAGGACAGCATCTTATCTTTGGACTTGGCACTCAATATTGAGTTCAACAACTTTGGATCATAAACTCTGCCTCTATCTTGTTCCATGTGTTTTTATTTTCTTTACCTGGGTTGATCCTGTCTTGTTTCTTTATCATTTTTATGTTGCATTCACATTTTTTTAAAAAACACAGCCATTCACACCTCATTTGGACACAACCTTTGTTTCTTTATTACATCCATTATCCCTCTCTTTGGCTGTTGTATCATGAAGTCTTTTGGTATTAATCTCCCCACCACAGACTTTTTGTTTATTAATTTAAATTTAATAGTTTAATTTTTAATTTAATAAAATTAAATAATTTAACGAATATAAATGTAATTTAAAAACAGGTCAAGACAGCAGTTAATAAAGCATCCAGTATCCTTGGCTTTAAACAACACAAGGTTATGTTGAGCTTGTATCAGTCACTGGTTTGGCCTCACCTGGAGTATTTAATCTAATTCTGAGAACTGCACTCAACCCAGATTCAATATCGCCCTCCATAAATTATCTTCCTCTCCATTCATTGTTCAAAAGTTCGGATATCCAATCCAACCTGATGATACATGGACAGGATTGCATGATTTGATAACGAAAGCACATAAAACATCAAGCCAGCCAGTCAGCATATTTCTCCTCTTTGTGAAGGTTTTTTTCTGTCAACCTTCCACCTGTTCCCTTCAGAAGGAACACAATCCTTGAACGGTTTGTTGATGCATGCAACCGAAAGTTTGAACTACGAACGTCAGACTCCATTGTATAACTGCAGTGTGCGCATTATTTCTTCACAGGCACCACCTGATCTCAATCGATTCCATGAGACCTGGACATGTTCCACAGTAATAAGCTGCATTCTTTATGTTGGTCTATTCCACATATTATTTACTTCACCGAATCCTCATCCATTTAACTGTTGTCATGCACAAAAACTGCTACATGGAACTTGGTTTCTAAAAATTGCCAGAGGCTTCAATTTCGTTCACCATACTGGCTAGTATTACAGTGAACCTTTCCATGTCTTGTGGTTTTACTAGAACTGTCTTTGAACCTTTTCACCAAACAGTTCAACTACTGGGCATATCGGAATTTATGGGCACTTCATCCATGTTGCTGATTTGTCTGAATGGATACTGTTTTAAGTCACTGTTTCATTATGATCACTGGAAACTAGTAATTTTGGCGTCAATGTCTTTTGCACAATCTTAGTCTACTGTTGCAACAGTAGACATTTTCGTTCCATAAAGTGGCTGTTGGTCTGAAATTTTTGCTGGACGGAGGGTTTAATTTGGCCCATTTAAGTGCATGTATAGACATTGCATTTCTGGTGACAATGTTCCACTCTCACCTCCAATAAGTGCGAGGAGCTAATGAATCTCTGTCAGAAATAGTAAGACCATTCAACTACCTTCCTTCTCCACAATCACAAAGCTAACCTTCTCCTGCTCTAATCCTGTATCTTCCTTTAGTTTCTCTCCTAACTTCCTTCATGCCCTCTCCGAACAAATCTTATCTACGAGACCCACCTCTTGTTCCCTCAACTCTGTTCCTACTATATCTAGACTTTCCTGGCTCTCGTGTTAATTGGTTTGTTAATGTTTCCTTCTCATCATCAATTTCTGTCCCCCTCCCCTCCATTTCTACCATTATAATCCTCTCAAAATACATCTGTGGCCCCTCTGCCCTTGCAAATATCCACTTCACATCCCTCCTTCCTTTCTTCTCCAAAATCCTTGAATGCATTGTTGCCTCCCAAATCTGTGTACATCTTTCCTTGAACTCTATGCTAGAATCCCTCTATTTGTTTCCGCCTGTGCCACAGCATCAAAATGGCTCAAAGTCACAAGTGACATCCTATCTGATTGGGACAGAGATTACAAATTTGTCTGCAGCCATCGATGCGGCTGACCACATCGTCCTCCTTCAGCTGGAAAGGATTGCACTTGTCTGCTTCCATTCTTATCTGTCCATCATTGCTACAGAAATTAACAGCAAACTTAAAACACAGATTTTATTAGCTAAAGGAACACTTCTGTAATATGTAGGCAAGTAGCAATTTAGCTCAGTTTGTTATGTATTCACCTTGAACATGTGGTGAACTCAAGCCCCATTCTAGAAGTTTATACATCATCTAAGCTGACAATGCAGTACACTACTGAGGGAATGCAGCATTGTCAGATTGAGACTTTCAACTAAGGCCCTGCCCACCTTTTCTGGTGTGGAGATGCCGGCGTTGGACTGGGGTAAACACAGCAAGAAGTTTAACAACACCAGGTTAAAGTCCAACAGGTTTATTTGGTAGCAAAAGCCACACAAGCTTTCGGAGCTCTAAGGGGCTTAGAGCTCCGAAAGCTTGTGTGGCTTTTGCTACCAAATAAACCTGTTGGACTTTAACCTGGTGTTGTTAAACTTCTTACTGTGTCCACCTTTTCTGGTGCAAGGTATTGGCACTAACTGAAGACCAGAAAATCTCAGGGCCCTGGTCCGTAAATGACTCTCATCAAACCATCACCAAACCAGATTAACATATTGCTACTTGTTGGTGAATCTTATTACAAACAAAATGACTGCCACGTTTGGCTACATCGCACATTGAACTAATTCATTAAAAAAGTGCATTTCTCAGGTTGAAGAATGCCTTTGGACTACTTGGCACCAACCAACCTGTAACACTGACAATAATGTGCTGTATTATATTTGTGTCAATATATACAGAGGAAGTAACCACAACACAGGATATGAACAAGATGTGTGGTGTTCGGTTGTGCAAGTGGTTTGAATTCACTTAATACTTAGCGTGAAAAAATTAATTGGCATCTGCCTTTTTTTTTCCGATAACCTAATTCTGTATCTTTATAACCATATCTATTAAAAAAAACATGAATTTAAGCAAAAACACCATCTTAAATAAGATCACAAAGGAAATGCTAAACATTTCCTCCCGTCTAGTTTTCCTCATCTCACCTACAGATCATAAGATAGCTGCAAGAAATCTTAGACTTTTCTTTTTGAGCTGCAAAACACATTAAGGACACAGTCATTGGTAACCGATGTTTCTGATTGAGTTATTTTCTTTCACATTAGTATACGAGAGAAAGTCAACAGAACTGGAATCGTCTATTTTCTACTGAAATCATCAGCATAATGATCTTCTTGTGGATACAACAGATTTAATCAGTAACAGAAGTTTGGTTGTGGAATAGTAAGCGGTGTGATGGCAGAGGATAAAAATTATGAAAAAAAACCCAATCATCTTAAATACTATTATAGACTAGACCTGGCCAGGAGGTCCCAGATATAATTTTTGGTCTGTGCTGAGATTTCTAAACCAAGCAGCTTTGGTTACTACAAAAGACCGGAGCATCCTCTGGGCAAGAAGAAAACCAGGTCGAGTTCATTTTCCAGCATTTAAAGTAAAGTTAAAGTTTATTTATTAGTCACAAGTAGGCTTACATTAACACTGCAATGAAGTTACTGTGAAAATCCCCTAGTTGCCACACTCTGGCGCCTGTTCGGGTCAATGCACCTAACCAGCACATCTCGGAATGTGGGAGGAAACCGGAGCACCCGGAGGAAACCCATGCAGACAAGGGGAGAACGCGCAGGCTCCACACAGACAGTGACTCAAGCTGGAATCAAACCCTGGTCCCTGGCGTTGTGAGGCAGCAATGCTACAGAAAATCTGTCCAGTCTAATATCCCTGAAGAAACTCAGTCTATCTACATTTACATCCCATACTCATCCAATCTGAAGTTAGCATGCATAGATCTAAAGTAAAGTTTATTTATTAGTGTCACAAGTAGGCTTACATTAACACTGCAACGTAGTTAGCGAAAATCCCCTAGTTGCCACACTCTGACGCTTGTTCGGGTACACTGGAGGAGAATTTAGCACGGCCAATGCACCTAGCCAGCCGTGGGAAGAAACTGGAGCACTCGGAGGAAACTCATGCAGACACAGGGAGAATGTGCAAACTCCACAGACAGTGACCCAAGCCGGGAATTGAACCCGGGTCCCTGGCGCTGTGAGGCAGCAGTACATATATATATATATATATATATAGAATAAGATAAATACTACATTAAAATTTATATGCCCCTCACAAGGCTTCCATGGCCTGCACCTAAGCAGGCTGTGAAAATGAAATGCTCAGACACTCCTGTGGAAACCAGGGCTTAAGAAGGAACGTGTTTTATATCAGCAGAAACTGAAACCCAGGAATGGTAATTGAAGGGAAGTACCCAGCAAATATATATTTTTTGAACAGTTTACTTCCATTTTCCTCACCAAAGGCTTTAATTCCTGTTTGGATATAAATTCATGCCTGCTGAGCACTCTGATACCTTACCCAAGTGGCAATTTTTCATGTGTTAGCATAAACAGTGAGTGTTGGCAAACAATTTGATCACGAGGGGCTGACAACAGAAACAGATCCCGTCTTTGCCCGATGCCTGGATTTACGCACTCTCTGGCAGGCATCACTGCAGCGAGACAGGAACTTGAACCCTGGCCAATTCTCCTTGCTGCCAACTTAATTATGATCAGCTTACAGCAATGACTGGAATAGTATTTGGGGCTTATAAACCTTAATGTCTTAATACATTAATGATTTGAAGAATTTAGCTGGAGAATGCGTAACTTTTTCTTCCTGCTTTTTGTTTTAACCTTTCTACTAGAACTGGTTAATTTCCCATTCCCTAGAGTTCAAGTAAACCTTTCCTGATCTTAAGGCCTCAGGGGGATGGGTAGGCTTTACCAAAGGTGCTAATTGCTGACTGGGGTGGGGTTTAAAACTTCTGGATTTGCCCTAAAAAAGGCCAACACCCACCTTATTACAGGCTGAGGCTATGGTTATAGCAATAATTAAATGACAATTAAGCCATGCCCCCAGCAGAGAAAAAGTACAACTGAAGGGGCTTTGCAGCTGTAAAAACTCAAGTCTAAGCTCCACAGCCCCCACTGCTGCTTGAAGCTTGTGATCCCAAAATCTTAATCCAAACCCATGATTTGAGCGCCCCCATCTTAGTGCTTATGGTAGTGGACTAGCAACATCATGGGCCCAAACCTCACCAAATTTTCAGTTCCATGAGACACTCGGGGAAGGAAGTATAATAGGCGGACAATTTCGCAATTACCAGTTTATCACCCATCCCTGGAAATTAATTCCCCATGCCCAATGTTACCCTGGCAGAATCCCCCTCCAGCAATGTCCTTGGAGTTACCACCCCCCCTTTCCCGGCTGCCCCGTGGTCTCTTTCAGAGAAAAGAAACTGGTAGGTTAAACTTTTTCTTGAAGGCTATTTTTACATTTATTTGGTAATGTAGTCACATATAAACATTATCATCTATATTTGTGTTGAACTTTTTAAGGGTTTCTTCTTTGAATAGATAAATAGCTTCAATAGCAAATTGAAAGACTTTTGTTCATGAAAAATTCAAGAAGTCCACAGTAATTGTGCAGGCTGTTCATGAACTCCAGAATCAGGATAATTAAACATGAATGTAAAGGTAACAATCAATATTCTTCTAGATCTCTACCATTACTAGTTACTGTTGTTTGTACCTACCAATCTTCTTGGTGTTTCCCAATTGCTATCTCTCTCAAATTTTGAATTTTTGATGGGCTATTTTGGACCTCTTGATGGTGAATTCATCGCTGTCCCCATTTACCTTGAGCCCTAATTACCACTGTCCTGAAACTTAGCTGGACCAGCCACATAAATATTGTTGCTACAAGAGCAGGTCAGAGGCTTGGAATTTTGTGGCGGTTAACTCACCCCCTGACTGCTAAAGTCTATCGAAAGCACAAGTGTCTCCACTTGCCTGGATAAGTGCACACCAACAACACAAGAACAGTGGTGAGCATCCTGGAGCTCGTGGGCCACATGTGGCCCATCAGGCTTCTGAGTGCAGTGTGTAAGACATTTTGTTGACTGTTGCCCTTGTGCAGGGCTGCCAGATTACGTTCATATTCTTCCACGTAGCTTTATTCCTACCGAATGACTAAAGTGATATATACATAAAAGGGCATGGGAAGTGCATGCCGATTGCACACAACATTGACTGTGAAAGTTGTGCACCCTGCATCCAATGTAAGCATAAATACTTGTGTTTATACTAGTTCTATTAATATATGAATGATTAAATCACACGAGATCAGGGGTGAACATATATATATGACTTGGAAGGAAATGTAGCTGGTCTGATTAGCAAGATGCGGATAGTGATGAAGATTGTCAGAGAATACAGCAGGAAACAGATAGACTAGAAAGTTGGGCAGAGAAATGACAGATGCAATTTTATCCGGACAAATGCGAGGTCATGCATTTTGGTTGATCCAATTCAGGTGGGAGCTAATAAAAATAAATGGCAGAAGCATCAGGAGCATAGACACAGATCTGGGCATGCAGATCCACAGACCCTTAAAAGTGGCAGCACAGGTGGAAAAGATGGTGAAGAAAGCATATGGCATGTTTGCCTTCATTGGACGGGGCATCGAGTATAAAAGTTAGCAAATTATGTTAGTTATATAAAACGTTGGTCAGGCCACATTTGGAATACTGCATCCAATTCTGGTCACCACACTACCACAAGGCTTTGGAGAGAGTACAGAAAAGGTTTACCAGGATGCTACCTGGTATGGAGGGCATTAGCTATGAGGAGAGATTGAATAAACTGCGATCGTTCTCCCTGGAAAGACGGAGGCTGAGAGGAGGCCTGGAAGAAGTTTATAAAATTGAGGGGCATAGATAGGGTGACCAGTGGGAAGCCTTTTCCCAGGGCAGAAATGGCAATTACAAGGTGTGTGTGTGGAAAGATTCAGTGGAGATGTACGGGGCAAGTTTTTTTTTTGAACACAAAGTGGTGGGGACCTGGAATGCACTGCCAAGTGAGGTGATTGAGGCAGGTTTGTTAGCGACATTTAAGACTTATCCGGACTATTTAAGACACATGAACAGACGGGGAATAGAGGGATACAGGCAGTTGATCTAGATAGGACAACATGATCGGAGCAGGTTTGGAGGGCTGAAGGGCCTGTTCCTGTGCTATACTGTTCTTTGTTAAGCCTTTTCTATAACTCATTATGAAATATTCAGCAAGTGTTAAATGTTTTCAATTTTATTCATGGTGTCATGATTTGTGAACATGCCCAATTTCAATCTTGTGGCCCACTGAGATGAGGGTGGGCCACTCATGTGGCCCACTCACTAGCCTAGGTTGCCTATCACTGCTCAAGAAATTCGATACCGTCCATGACAAAGCAACTCATTTAATTGGCAGCCCATCCACTACCTTAAACATTCATTCTGCACTACTGACACAGTGACAGCAGTTCAACGATACCCTTACAGCAGCTAACCTGGCCTCCTTCGAGAGCACCTTCTAAACCTTAACACCTCTGCCACCCAGAAGAACAAAGACAGCTGATGCCACTGACTGCAAGTTCCTGCCCAGGGCCATACACAATCCTGACACAGAAATATAAAGCCGTCCCTTCACTATCACTACGCCAAGGTTGATACCGGAGATGAGGGGTGTAGCTTATGAGGAGAGATTAAACAGATTGGGTCTGTACTCGGAGTTTAGAAGGATGAGGGGTGATCTTATAGAGACATATAAGATAATGAAGGGGCTGGATAGGGTAGAGGTGGAGAGATTCTTTCCACTTAGAAGGGAAACCAGAACTAGAGGGCACAGCCTCAAAATAAGGGGGGGCCGGTTCAGAACAGAGTTGAGGGGGAACTTCTTCTCTCAGAGGGTAGTGAATCTCTGGAATTCTCTGCCCATTGAAGTGGTGGAGGCTTCCTCGTTGAATATGTTTAAATCACGGGTAGATAGTTTTCTGATCGATAAGGGAATTAGGGGATATGGGGAGCAGGCGGGTAAGTGGAACTGATTCGCTTCAGATCAGCCATGATCTTGTTGAATGGCGGGGCAGGCTCGAAGGGCCAGATGGCCTACTCCTGCTCCTATTTCTTATGTTCTTAAAATCCTGCAACTCTTGTGGATTCTGTGCACTGTGGATGAGCCTATAACCAGACAGACTGCAGTGGTTCAAGAATGAGTCTCACCAGCAACTTTTCAAAGGCAATTAAGGATTGGCAACAAATGTTGGTCATGCCAGCGACACATACGTTCCATAAACAAGTACAAAAATGTCTCTGGGGAGGAAAGAAGAGGATGGGAGAAAATTGGCAAGAAATATTTATTTTAAACATTAAACACAAGCTGTGTGTCCATGCTGCAGGTTTATCTGGATATTGGGAAACAACCATATATTATTTAACTCAGTTGCGTTACAACAAGGCCCTTTGGAGATATCCATATGGCAAGTGTTTCAATTGCAAGTTATAATTTGAACATTCAAGCACAAACAAGTATGTAGCGAGAGATAGATTGGTAAGTAAGTTTGGCCAGCAATGTGTGTTTAAAAGTTGCCATATTCCCAGGTGACCATAGGTTGCTCTCTCTTTTGAGGTGGGGGGCTAACTGATGGTGATTTAACTTGAGGATCACCACACCTCAAGCGAGGGGCAAGGATGAGATGGCGGTGCCTTCATAAATAACCTGTTTGATAGTCAACACTTTGACATGCATACCTGGGCCATTTACAAGTTCTACCACGGCTGTTTTCTTAAGGTGTGTCTTTCGTCTGCAACTGCTCTCCTCAGCCTTGTGGATAGTGTACACAGCATTGACACTGAACACCACTTCCTGTCAGACACGTGGCACTGCTATGAAATCTTGATGTTACAAGCTCAAGACAACTACCTTAGACAAGAGCATTTACAGTTCTCCATCCATCAGGAAGGAGTCTTTGATTCTGCATTAATCCATCACACACTCCACTTTCTGCCTCCACATTTACCTTGTCACAAACTTGTTTATGTCAGCAACTTACTTTGCCCCAAAAAACTTGAGAAACATCTTATAATCCTAAGCAACAAATTAAACAGCTGCACTTTTTAAAGCTGCAACTCTTTTAAGATTGACAAATGAGGAATTTTCCTTGCTACTGATTATTTCATTAAAGAACAGTCAAGGTCAGCAGTTTGCAATCAGTGCAAACAAAACTCAGTGCATTCAATTTCACCAAAGTACAAGTCCAGCACTAACATCTTTACATACACATACACTCAGCTGAATATATGGCAGACAATGTTAAAATAACCTTTGAGAAAAAGATTGCAGTTAATCATAAAAACATAGAAAATAGCAGCAGAGGAACTGGGAAGTCAGTGCAGACCCGATGGGCCATATGGCCTCCTTCTGCACAGCAGGGATTCTATGGACACCTTTAGAATCTGGAAATCTATGTCTTTCTTAAATATACTTGGTGGACTGGCCTCTAGGTAGAGAATTCCACAGGTTCATCATCCGAGTGAAGAAGTTCCTGCTCATCTCAGTCCGAAATGACTGATCCTGAGACTGTGACCCCCCCTTGTTTTAAACCCCCCCTGCCAGAGGAAACAACATCCCTGCATTCAGCCTGTTCAGACCAATCAGAATTTTATACGTTTCAATTAGATTCCCCCCCCATTCTTCTAAATTCCAGTCAATCCAGGCCCAGTCAACCCAATCTCTCCTCATACGACAATCCTGCCATCCCAGGAATCAGTCTGGTGAACGTTCACTGCACTCCCTCTACGGCAAGGATATCCTTTTTTAGATAAGGAGACCAAAACTGCACACAATACTCCAGGTATGGTCTCAACATGGTGGCACAGTGGTCAGCACTGCTGCCTCACAGCATCAGAGACCTGGGTTCAATTCCTGGCTTAGGTCACTGTCTGTGTGGAGTTTGCACCTTCTCCCCATGTCTGCGTGGGTTTCCTCTGGGTTCCTCCCATGGTGTGAAAGACGTGCTGGTTAGGTGCATTGACCTGAACAGGCACCGGAGTGTGGCAACTAGAGGAATTTCACAATAACTTCATTGCAGTGTTAATGTAAGCCTTACTTGTAACTAATAAATAAACTTTACTTTTACTTTACCAAGGCCCTGAACAGCTGCAGTAAGACATCCTTGCTCCTGTACTCCAGTCCTCTTGCAATGAAGGTAACATATTATTTGCCTTCCCAACTGCTGCTGTACCTGCATGCTTGCTTTCAGTGACTGGTGTACTACTTCACCCTAGTCCCTTTGTAGGTCAACATTTGCCAACCTATCACAATTTAAATAAAACTCTACCATTCTGTTTCTCTATTCGAAGTGGATAACTTCACGTTTTGATTTATCATTGCCACATGCAATTCTGCATCTGCCATGTATTTGCCCACAACTTATCTAAATCACCTTGAAGCCTCTTAACATCCTCCTCACCACTCACCTTCCCACCAAGTTTCATGTCATCAGCAAATTTGGAAACATTACTTTTGGTTCCCTCATCCAAATCATAAATATATACTGTGAATAGCTGGGGCTCAAGCACTGATCCATGCAGACCCATTTATTCCTACTCTTGTTTCCTGTCTGCTAACCAATTCTCAATCCATGCCCATATACTACACCCAATTCCACGTGCTTTAATTTTGCACACTGACCTCTTTTGTGGGACTTCAAAACTTGTCTGAAAATCCAAATACGCCACATCCACTGGTTCACTCTTCTCTATTCTAATCTAGGTGGTTTGTCAAACATGATTTCCCTTTCATAAATCCATTTTGGGGATATTTTCTACATATTTCTGTAGAAAAGTGTTTGCGTTGTACAGCTTTGATTATTAATGAATTATCACTTTCAACTGCATCCTTCAATGTGTTAACTAATTTGACACAGCAGCTTTGTAAAAATTCTTTGATAGCATATGGGCATCTCTGCTAAGGTCAGCATTTGTTAACCATCTCTAATTGCCTTGACAAAATGGTGGAAAGCGTGGAGGAAAACTTGCAGATGACGATGTTTCCATGTGTTTGCTCCCCTTTTCCTTCTAGATGGAGGAGATGGCAGGTATGGAAGGTGCCATCAAGGAACCTTAGAGTTGCTAGAGTGCATGTTACATATAGTACACAATGTTCTGACTCAACATTCACTCCATCTACCATTGACGTCAAGTGGTGGATAGGGTGCTAATGGGTTGCTTTGTCCTAGATGATGTTGAGCTTCTTGAGGATTGTGGGAGCAACACTCATCCAGGCAAATGCTGAATATTCCATCATAGTGATTTGCGTCTTGTAGCGGATGGACAGATTTTGGGGACTCGGGAGGCAAGGTATTGGACTCAGAATTCTCAGTTTCTGAACTGCTCTTGTAGCCATAGTATTATTATAGCTGGTCCAGTTCAACTTCAGCTCAATGGTATCTCCAGGGTGTTGATCGTGGGGGATTCAGTGATGGTAATGCCATTGAATATCATGGGGGAATGGTTAGATGCTCTCTTGTTGGAGTCAAGAACATTAGAAATAAGAGTAGCCATTTGGCCCCTTGAGCCTGCTCTGCCTTTCAGTAAAATTGTAGCTGATTTGATTGCGGCCTTAGCATTTATTTATCTTTGTCCCCATAAACCCTTAAATCCCACGTAGACTTATAACCTGCCTAACGTTCAAAGACTCAGCCTCTACTGTTTTCCAGGGTCAAGAATTCCAAAGATTAACAAACCTTAATAAAATTTCTCATTATCTCGGGACACCCTTATTTTGAAACTGTTTCCCCCCAAAGAATACTAATTCATCAGCTGACAGTAGAGGCAATTAGTAGGTGGTTTCCTTGCCCATGCTTGACCTGGTGCCATGAGACTTCATAGAGTAAGGAGTCAATATTGCCGAATCCCAGGACAACTCCCTTCCCATTATGTATCACTGTGCTGCTGCTTCCCTTGGATGGGACAGCTGCCAATGGGTCAGTACATTCCTAGGAATGGTTATAATAGCATCTGGGACATCATCTGCAAGGTATAATTCTGAGGCTGTTGCTTGACCAGTCTGTGGGACAACTCTCCCAATTATGGTACAAGCCTCCAGATGTTAGTACGGACTATGCAGGATCCGGTGTGCTGTTGTCATCTCTGACGGCTAAGTCAATGCCAGCTGGTCTGCCCAATTTTATTCCTTTTTGACTTTTCTGTAACAGTTTGGTACACTAAGTGGCTTGCTAGGTCTTTTCAGGAGGACAGTTAAAAGTCAACCACTTTGAAAGTGAAAATAATGATTAAATGTAAAATATTTTATTTTTCATTAATTAAGCTATCAAGGTTAAAACGTGCTGTTGTTTTGCGAATGGACAAATCAGTGCAAGTATTATTTCACCTTTTCCAGAAGGTACAATACCTTAAAATGGGATTCTCAATTGAACTGATATTCAAAATAAATTGAAAACATACTACTGTGAAGTTGCCTGGCAGGCAGACAGGATATCAATTTATCCAGCAGGGTCCCCAGGAGAAAGATCATTTTTTCCCTTCTGGTGATCCAACTTCAAGGTCTTATCCTGCAGGCAAGTCAAGACAGCAGGGAAATGGTTTTGTTCACATTGGCTCTCTAGAATACACTCAAGAAGGACAAGATTTAAATCAGTTGCGTAAGGTTGTAGCTGTTGTGATGTCTAAATGAGACAACGCAGAAAATGTTTATTCAATTTTATTTGAGCCAAAACACCCAAGATATTAGGGACTCCTAAGCCACACAAGTTTATTTTGGACATTTCAAGGTCAACTATATACAAATAAGAAACCAATGTGAAGCTGCTCATCATGAAAATAAAAGCTGGAATTATACTGCCTCGCAGAACGGAATTCTCCGTTGGCCTCAGGTGGGATTTTACGAGCCTCGCCCAAGCGACGTTGTAAAATCCCAGTCAAAATATTTACATTAAATTTGCAGGGAATCTTAGCACTTTGATTTCATAGGGGCAAAAAGTCAACCCTGATACAAAAGTGAGATACTGTGGATGCTGACGATCTGAAATAAAAAAAACAGAAAATGCTGATAATACTCTGCCGAATCTGAAGATAGAGTTAACGTTTCAAGTGGATGAACATTTTCTGTCTTAAAGTCAACCTGACATAGGCATGCAACACAAGATGCTTTGAAAATTTTACTTCTCTACTTGTTATAGTAGTTCTCGAAATTGGTATGAACTTCCTGCTGAAGCCTGTAAACTTCTTGCTAGGCTACTGGTTTGTTTTCTAGATAATTCTTTGCAATCGTCTGCCACTAGGTACTCAGAATAGTATCAGACCCGATCCAGAAAAAAAAACCATCTCAAAGACTGTTGAAAATGCAATACTGGTATGACTTGTGTTCAAGTCAATCTTGTGTAAAATTCGACCCCATGACTTGTATCTAAAAAACTGAATTTTTCATGTACCTCGTGTAAAATTCATCTTCAAGTTTTTCTGTGGATCACTTTGTTTTGTGATTAATTACTTAGGTCCATTAATTTAAAGGTATATATGGGAACAAAAAGATTTTCCTCTGCCAATTCCAGAGGAATGTTCCAGCCAATTGACACGTGTCCATCAGGACTCAGCCAGCTCAGTGAGTATTAGTGCTAGCGAGCCACTCTAGGTGATGAACACTTAAGTCCCCTACTCAAGAGTACATATGCCCTTGCCACTCAGTGCTTCTTCCAAGTGGTGTACAACATGGAGAAGTATTGACTCATTAGCTGAAGGAGGGCACAGGTGATAATCAGTAGGTTTCCTTGTCCATGTTTGGCTTGATATTGAGAAACTTCATAAGGTAAGTGTCAACGTTGAGGAATCTCAGGGCAACTCCCTACCAATTGTGTACTACTGTGCCACAGCCTCCACTGAAACTGTCCTGCTAGTGGGACAGGACATACCCAGGGATGGTCATGGCAGCATCCAGGGCATAGTCACACTCACAGAATGATAACTTATATGCAATGTCAGGCTGTTGCTTGACTAATCTGTGCGATGGCTCTTCCAATTTTGGCACACAACCCAGAGATGTTGGCAAGGAGGACTTTGCAGGGTTGGGTGTGTTGATGTTAATTCTGGTGCCTAAGTTGTGCCACATGATCTATCACGATGCCTTCAAGAATGAACAAGAATGCAGCTCAATTTAAAGTAAAAACTGTAGCATTCGCTGAGGAGACTAATAACAGTTCAGCAGTAAGGAAGTTTAATGTTTGAGCGAATAGTTGGAGACAGACTAATAGAAAAAATGCCAATGAGTAAATATGCCAGTGGAAAAAGACTGAACAAATAGAGAAAAGAAAGTGGCAGAATGGGTTAACAATTATCAGCAAAGTGGTATTATCATCCCTGGAGCTATCAAATTCAACTCTTCAGTGAAGTGAAGAACAATGGCTTTCCAAAATTCAAGGCCAGTGCTGGATCATGCACAAGATGCATGAAAAGGCACAATTTAATATTCTGTCAGAAAGCAACAGCATCTGTCACCTGAACTCAACAGTAAAACAATCAAGTTTCACATTTTGTCATCCGACATCAAGAGAAGAATGCGAGACTGTGGAAATATGGATGGAACACTAATGAACTTCAACATTCCAGCAAAACAAGACCATACCAAGTCCGGAGAAAAAATATCCAAGATTCACAATGATTCCAACTTATATGGGATAAAGCTAAAACCAGCAGTGATATTCTGGCACAAAGCTCCCAGAAGAGAAATTTCAGAAAGGCACCGTCATCCTTCGTTTAAAAGAATTTGTTCCTGGGATGTGGACAGCACTGGTTAGGCTAGCGTTTATTGCCAACTCTAATCGTCCCTGTTTAGAGGGCATTTAAGAGTCAATGACATTGCTGTGGGTCTGGAGTCCAGCAAGGACAGCAGACATTAGAGAAGCAGATGGGTTTTTACAACAATCAGCAATGGTTTCATGGTCATATTAGACTTTTTAAATTCCAGAGTTATTACGGATTTCAAATTTCATATCTGTGGCGGTGGGATTCGAACATGGGACCCCAGAGCATTATCCTGGGTCTCTGGGATATTAGGCCAGTGACAATACAAATGCCCTACCACCTTTCCCAAAGAAGGGCTTCATATTCACAAGAAAGGCTGGATGAATCATAGAATCCCAACAGTACAGGAGGAGGCCATTCGGCCCATCGAGCCTGCACCGACAACAATCCAACCCAGGCCCCATCCCCGTAACCCCACATATTTACCCTGTTAGCCTCCCTGACACGAAGGGCAATTTAGCATGGCCAATTAACCTAACCAGCACATTTTTGGACTGTCGGAGGAAACCAGAGCACCCAGAGAAAACCCACAGAGACACGGGGAGAATGTGCAAACTCCACACGGACAGTCACCGGAGGCCGGAATTGAACCCGGGTCCCTGGTGCTGTGAGGCAGCAGTGCTAACCACTGTGCCGCCGTGCTGCACCAAGAAAGATGGATAAACGTGGCTGCAAGAAATGGATCAAAGAAGTGTGGAATTTGAGACGAGGAGAATGACGCTCCTCTAGGATATGTTTAAATCCCACTTTGATGATGCTGTAGTCTATGATGCAAGATCAACCATGGCAGTTATTCCCTACAAGTGTTATTTAACCCCGCATGCAAGTATAAATAAATCTCTCAAGTACAGTATTGGAAAATGTGGGACAACTGGATGTTGGAAGGCAAAAAGCATTCACCATGGGCAGAAATATGCAAGTACTCTCACGCGCAACATTGTGTCAAGGATCATCAATATGTGCAATAAACATGATCCCAATACCGTCAAAAGATGTGCTTGGGTGATGGGTAAGAATAGGATTGTCGGATAGCCCAGCAACATGCACTGGTTAGGGTATGGTTACTACCTGTTGAAGCAAATGCCAGGAAGAATAAATGGGGCCAATTTTCATATACCTGCCATAGTGTTTAGGTTGAAAAACAGGGTAAAACGCAAACGATAATTTGAAAAGTAAGTCCTGCTGGCTAGCTACTTAATCAATTTTTAAGCAGGCCTCAAAACACCTGGCCACCTTTCGTGCCCGTAACAGCCTTCCTTCTGTATTTAAATTGGGGTCATGTGTCTATTTTAGGACACCAACATGATTTTTAATGTACTAATGGGCTGACTAATTGTTGACACGAGTGACTCACCAGCAGTTCTTAAAAGGGGCAATTTAAATTTTATTTTTACGTTTGTGGGATCAGAAGGAGGAGTTGGCTCACTGCACCACAAAAGTACTTCAGCCTGCTACCAGTTCCTATTCAGCATTTGAAAGGACAACTGCAAAATACAACGTTCAGGGTGGGGGGGGAGGAGGAAGAGAGCAAAAGTGTTAAAAGGCACATTAGTTTCTTGGAAACTATTACGGCATTTCGTACTTTTATTTATTCATTGATGGAATGTGGACACCAGTGGCAAGGCCAGCAGTTATGTATTATCTGTAATAGATCCTAGAACTCAGCCTTCATTGCCCATTTTTCATCTTACAAAGAAAATAGTGCACAATGAACCATTCTGTTACTGGTAGTAGGGGAAAAGAATGACTGAAATTAGTATACAAAATAACAATTTTAAAAGTCTCTAAATCTAACCTCTATCTGATGGGAAGCTGAGCTGAACCGTGTTCAACCCAAAGTCCTATTTATATCTTCAGTACAAGACCCATTTCTTTCAAAGGCCCTCAAAGTTCTTTGCATAGTTTGAATCCTTCAGATGATGTTCTGTGCATCATTGTACTGATCTAGGAAGATTTATGGTTTTACCCATAACTACCAGAGTTTATAAACACTGGCATACCCACAGGCACTGCTCCTCTATACTTTTTCACACTGTTCATACTGTTTAAAAGTCCTCGCGACCCCAATCCACCAACCACTGTGTGTATCATGAAACATATTAAAATAGCACTTTTGTTTACTGTTCTTTGATTTTCTGTGACCACTTCTAACCAAACTCGGAGCTGCTTGTACAAATTTTCCGTTAAATAAATACAGCAATTGATATTTGCAAAAAAAAAATGGCAAGTCTTTTTGTGTGGAACTGTACTACAAATGTTGCTTTCATACAACTCATCAAAACCCTGCTTCAGGGCACCCTGTCTGAAAGCTAACTCCTGTTACAAAAGGAGTTGGCAGTTAAATGACTGGTACAGAAGAGGTTGTCCACTGCCATTTGTGAGTAATACTTATACCAGAATAGTCATTACTCTTGTTTTCAGAGCAAAATACGGAAGCACTAACACACCATTGTAAGCTTTTAAAGCTTTAATATTTAACCACAGAAAAACTACAGTTACCTTGGAACAGAGGTTAGTACGGTGACAAATGGTGTGAAACTTCAAGCAGGAGCATGGTTTAAAATGTCAGAAACATCTTACTCTTTGAAACTCACTAATGGATCCCCATCTACACATACAAATACGCAAATTATGAGTAGGCCATTTGGCCCATCAAATCTGTTCCACCATTTGAAAAGATTGTGGCTGGGCTGATTGTGGCCTCCACCGTTTGACTTCCTCGTGAGTCCAAATCGATCTAACTCAGCCACAAAAATATTTAATGATCCTGTCTCCACTGCTCTCTGGGGAAGAGAATTCTGCAGACTAATGATCCTCAAAAAGAAATTCTCATCTCTGTCCTAAATAGGAGACTGCTTATTTTTAAACTGTGTCCCCAATTCTAGTCTCTCCAATCAGGGGAAATCAGCATGCACTCCAAGTCACCTTAGGATCTTATAGGTTTCACCAGATCATCCCTTATTCTTGTCAACGCCAATGTTTACATTGCTGTACTTTTCCTCATAAGACAATGCCTTCCTTCGTTCCAGGAAACAGTCAGGTGAACCTCTGCTGCACTGCTTCTAATGCAATTATATCCTTTCTTAAATAAGGAGACCAAAACGATGTACAGTACTCCAGATTTGATCTCAATAATACCCTGTATAACTGTAGCAAAACTCCCTTACTCTTGTATTCCATGCCAATAAACGCCAACATTCCATTTGCCTTCCTAATCACCTGCTGCCGTACCTGCATACTAACTTTGTGATTCCTCCTGTCCCACAAAGTTTTGCAATCTTGCTCAATTTAAATAATATGCTGCGTTTCCATTCTTTCTGCCAAAGTGGACAAGTTCATTTTTTCACATATTATGCTCCATCTGCCAATTTTTTGCTAAGTAATTAATATAGACTGTAAATAGTTGCGGCCCCAGCATTAATCCCTGTGACACTCCACTGGTTATGATTATCGCTGTACCTTTCTCATAGCCCCCCATTCTTTCTTCCTGTGTCTCCCACCCTATTGTGTAATTACTGGCAGCGGGCCTATAAACTACTCCCATACATGACTTCTTATCTATGCTATTTCTTTTTGCCACTCACTGATTCTACATCTTGATCTTTACAAATGAAGGTCATCTCTCTATTCTACTAATGTCACCCTTAATTAACAGAAGTACCCACCACCTTGTCCTAGCTTCCTGTACTTCCAAAATGTCAGGTACCCATGAATATGTAGCTCCCAGCTTTTATCAACTTTCAGCTATATCTCTGTAATGGCCAGGTCATATGTATTTACTTCTTTGAGTTGATAATACTTACTTTTTATTACAAATGCTACGTGCATTCAGATAAGGAGACTTTCATACAGGATAGGATTTTCTGGCCCCGCCCACCACCGGAATCACCCCATCCCGCTGAAAGTCAATAGATGTTTTGCACGGGCCACTGAATCCCACCATAATAGTGCTGGAAAATCCTGGCCACTGTCATTTTACTATTATTGCAGCCTCTGGCCTTTCTGCTGGTGAACTTATAAGTTTGTACACACTGTCCCTTCTTCCCATGTTCTGATTATCATTATCCTTATTGCTAACTTGCACTATGATCCTTTCCTCTCTCTTCAACTTATCCCATCTTCCCTCACTTGATCCCTTGCCCCCCCCTCTATCGCTCAAATTGTACAACTAGGGTCACTAGTCCCAGCTCAGATCAGGTGAAGACCATCCCAATGTAACAGCACCCACTTTCCCCACTACTGGTGTCAATGCCCCAAGAATGAAAGCCCAGTTTTCCCATACCAATTTGAGCTAAGCATTCAATTCCCCAAGATAAAAGCAAACTACTGCGAATGCTGGAATCTGAAACAAACAGAAAATGCCGGAAAATCTCAGCAGGTCTGACAGCATCTGTAGAGAGAGAACATTTTGAGTCTATTCTCTAATCTTGTTTTCCCTAAACCAATTTCTTCAGGTAATTCAGAGATTATTACTTTTGAGGTTCTTATTTTTAATTTAGCCCCTCGCTGCTCATACTCCCTCAGGTGGAACCTATATCCTCATCCTACAATATCATTGGTGCCTACATGGACAATGTCAACTGAAACCTTCCCCTCCCATTTCAAATTCCACTCTAGCCCAGAGTAGATGTCCTGAACCCTTGCCCTGGGCAGACAACGCAGGCTTTTTGGACTCTCAGCTGCACAGAACTGTCCCCCACCTTCTGTTCTCCTGTCCCCTCCCTTTCTCCCTCCATGAAGCATCGCAGTATGTGAAGTTCGGATTCCAGCTAATTAGATCAGAGTCAAAGTTCGAGTTGCAGACACTTACTGCAGATGTTTTCCCTGGGATCACAGTGGTGACCACAAGTTCCCACATACTGCAGCAACAGCACATCACCTGTCCTGCCATCTCCACACTTAGTGGTTTATTTAACAAATTAATTAACTTTACTAATTAAATTTTAATTACTGCCTCTTGTCTTCTTTGGGCTCCATTCTTATTATTTCAATAAATATTATACTTTCCCCAATTGAAGTTTCTAAGTTTTGATGAGTAATTGAATATATTCAGTAGCCAAGCACCTACCTGTCCGTGTTGTCACATCTTGATTTGAGGGAGAGATTATTGTTGCCGCACCAGTTCAGGAGGAAGGGGGACAGCGAGACTTCGGGAGGAAGGGGGACATAAATTATGTGCCAGTACTCAATCCAGATTCTCATAAAGAATGACCTCTTGGGCATGGCACTTGGCACCTTTTTTACATGGTCAAGAGGAGGGAAAAGGAAATACTGGTAACAAAATTTTGTCTTAGTTTCTGTGGTTATTTCTTTCCTTCACAGTTATTGGTTATTGTGATTGTCAAATCTTTGATCTATGATCAGAACATTTAAAGTTCCATAAAACAGCGAAGCTTCGAGAAGCGTGGAACATTGGGGTGGCAAACCAGCCTCCCATCCATTGACACTGTCTACACTTCCCGCTGCCTTGGAAAAGCAGTCAGCATAGTTAAGGGCCCCACGCACCCCAGACATTCTCTTTCCTTCGGAAAAAGGATACAAAAGTCTGAGGTCACGTACCGACTCAACAGCTTCTTCCCTGCTGCTGTCAGTCTTTTGAATGGACTTACCTTGCATTAAGTTGATCTTTCTCTACACCCTAGCTATGACCGTAACACGACATTCTGCACTCTCTCGTTTCCTTCTCTATGAATGGTATGTTTTGACTGTGTAGCACACAAGAAACAATACTTATCACTGTATGTTCATACATGTGACAATAATAAATCAAATTAAATAATTGAATTTTTTTTAACATGCTATTTTACAAGGAGGCATTAAAATGATCTCTAATCCTGTCTTCATTTGCACTTTCGGGAAACAAACTCCCAAGTTCTTTTACAATATGAACTAGACATGCTTTATGACAATTCTAATGTTCCTGTTAGTTACTTTGATTCTGAAATAAACGTAATACAGCTCAGCTCCTGAAGATTTAACTGTTAAAAAGTCTTGGAAATGTTCTTCTGCTGTGTGCTGGGGAAAAGCCACATTTTCTTTAAGCACAGAGGAAAAAATTCCGACAAAAACAAACCACAATCAAGGATTAGCCATTTTTAAAGTTTAAGTTTACAATTTTTGGACCCACAATTTCTGAAAGTAATGGTGCTCACCTCAGTCCATCACTCAAACCAGCCTCCCATTCATTGACACTGTCTACACTTCCCACTGCCTTGGAAAAGCAGCCAGCATAATCAAGGACCCCATGCACCCTGGACATTCTCTCTTCCACCTTCTTCCATCGGGAAAAAGATACAAAAGTCTGAGGTCACGTACCAACCGACTCAAGAACAGCTTCTTCCCTGCTGCTGTCAGACTTTTGAATGGAGTTATTTTGCATTAAGTTGATCTTTCTCTACACCCGAGCTATGACTAACACTACATTCTGCACTCACTCGTTTCCTTCTCTATGAACGGTATGCTATATCTGTATAGTGCGCAAGAAACAATACTTTTCACTGTATACCAATACACGTGACAATAGTAAATCAAAAAACTCCAGCAAATTGAGGAATAAAACATTGCTGGTCGATTTCCAGCACTTTGTCGTTAGCATTGCCAATGAGGTTTAGTTTTTACAGTGAGATTCTCCATTGATCTTCATGATGGTCAGGAAATTGCTGCATTTGTGACATTCTGAATTATTCTTGCTACAGCCATTTAACTTTGGTAATTTGTGTCATAGAGGACCCAGTAATGTTGCGATTTATAATCCAGATATGTCACTCAAACCTGGAGGCCCATAAGGGAACCAATGAAGCTACAGTCTTTCTCCAGTAAGTAACAAATTGTTCTTAGAAGTTTGTTTTTTATTTCTTTTATCTATCTTGGCAGTCTTTATTTTACATCCTTGCTATTCCCACTCTTGCTAGTGTCAGAAGGGATTAACTTTCAGCTGTTTTGACACTCACAAAAGGGCCAAGCATTCAAATGCAAACCAGATAAAATAAATGGATAAAACTTGAAAATAACATTTGGGATAGAGTGAATAATCTGACGTGCCATGCAGTGTCATGTTTGGAAAGAAAAAGAGTCCCAAAGTCCCACACCAATGGAGTGTTCCTGTCATCATTTGTGGGTCTATTGTAAACAGATTAAGAGATTTTGAATGCCATGATTAGTCAATAACTCCATTACCATTGAATCATGCGACTACCACGATAACAGAAGATAAACTAGATGGACTTTGGTCTTTTTTCATCTATGCTCCTATGAAAGTAGTACAGTAGGTGTTCGCACAAGATTTTCCATTGTTCCTGATCATAATGGACAGGGTCACTCACTGGTTCTATATTTCAGAGGTCATGAACATCCGTACATTTCATACACAAATCCCACCATTAACCTCTTAAGGTCCAAGACAGCAAATCAGAGACAACTGGGTTATAATATCCTTATCTGCTTGCCCTTTTCAACTTTTTCTTACTTTTTGATTGCCTTTTTACCCTCTCAAAACCTCTCTTTTTTTTCCCTCTTCATTCTTCTGCCTCTATATTACATTTGATCCTAATTCATCCTAACTTCTGGCCCAAATGTACAAATAACTATCCAGGCTGCACAAGATCCAAAATTCAGATTTTGAAACCCAAATCCATAATGAGGTTTTTATGGGTTAGTATAACTCCCAGTGGCGTGACAGAGAAACTATAGTTCAAGCCACAATGTAGCTCTCATCGACCACCTGCTAGTTGGACATATGGTCCACCACATCACAATGATTTGGACAATGGTAGTGGTGAGGGTTAGACAAGAACATTTATCAAGGCACTTATGGTCCTTTCGAATAGTTTATCAGAGATTTGAACTGATTGTAATTGCTTTATTGATGACAAATATTGTTCATTGTAGGAAAATGCTCAAATTGGTTACAGGTTTATTTAATTGTTAACCAAATCCTAGGCGAAAAACCACATATCATCTGGCAATAACGTGTCTTCAGGTTTAAAAAACAATTCCTTGCATACAATAAAGATTCAACCATATAGCTAGAAGTTCTTACAGCAGCTGAGCAGTATTTTCATTACCATTAGCTGGTTACTTTGCAGGATATCAATGAAACCATAAAATGGAATTACCAGTTTAACCTCCCGAACTACTATTTGTTATTCTTTACAACATAAAAATGACAAGTCATCAAAAAAAACTTTGAAAACAAAATAGTTTCAGAACAAATTAAGTCATTTTTAAGAAAAGGTTGGTGTCACATCATGGTATTAGTCATTGACGACAATCAGCTTAAAAAAACAATGCCATGTGTTTCCCTCCCTTGCTTAAAGGGTATGAAGACAATTGCAGCAGGCCTACAGCTTACTCAACACACACCAGGCTTTGAATTTGGGAGTTGGTGTTTTTCATGTGGTATGAATAATTCATGCAATTTACATTATAACCATATCAATTAGCGCCATGATTAACTGCATCAAAAACCTATATGCATTACAAGCAACATATAGGTTGGTAATAAATTTCAGAGAAATAGCATAAACTGCACCCCCCCCCCCCCCCCCCAATACACACTATGGATTCTAGCCTCATTGTGACAAACTTGAGAGTCTATGATTTTATGTATTATAAATGGAGTGGTCACCATATCCTAGATGACCATAGGCTGTATCTAGTGGTGATTTAAAATGCGAATCACCACACCTCAAGCAAAGGGCAAAGTTGGGCAAATGAAGGCAGGTCTTCTCACACAACCTCAGTTGGTACAGGAATTGAACCCATACTGTTGGCATCATTCTGCATCACTTACCACCTGTCCTGCCAACTGAGCTAAACCGAAGGGGTAACCAAGGTAGATGAGGGCAGTGCCGTTGATGTTGGACTTTAGCAAGGCCTTTGACAAGGTACCACATGGCAGGTTGTTGCCCAAGGTTAAATCTCACGGGATCCAGGGTGAGGTAGCCAAATGGATACAAAATTGGCTTGAAGACATACAGTGGTTGTAGAGGATTGTTTTTCAAACTGGAGGCCTGTGACCAGTGGTGTGCTTCAGGGATTGGTGCTGGGTCCACTGTTATATGTCATTTATATTAATGATTTGGATGAGAATTTAGTAGACATGGTTAGTAAGTTTGCAGTTGACACCAAGATTGGTGGCATAGTGGAAAGTGGACAGTGAAGAAGGTTATCTAGGATTGCAATGGGATCTTGTTCAATTGGGCCAGTGGGCTGATGAATGGCAGATGGAGTTTAATTTAGGTAAATGCGAGGGGATGCATTTTGATTGATCACACCAGGGCAGGACTGACTCAGTTGGGGTAGGGCATTGGGGAGAGTTACAGAACAAAGAGATCAAGGGGTACAGGTTCATAGGTGGACAGAGTGGTGAAGAAGGCATTTGGCATGCTTGGTTTCATTGGTCAGAACACTGAATACAGGAATTGGGACGTCTTGTTGAAGATGTACAAGACATTGGTACGGTCACACTTGGAATACTGTGTATGGTTCTGGTCACCCTATTATAGAAAGGATATTGTTAAACTAGGAAAAGTGCAAAAAAGATTTACTAGGATGCTACCGGAACTTGATGGTTTGAGTTATAAGGAGACGTTGGATAGGCTGGGACTTTTTTCTCTGGAGTGTAGGAGGCTTCGGGGTGATCTTATAGAGGGCTATAAAATAATGAGGGGGCATAGATCAGCTAGATAGTCAATATCTTTTCCCAAAGGTAGGGGAGTCTAAAACTAGAGGGCATAGGTTTAAGGTGAGAGGGGACAGATACAAAAGGGTTCAGAGGGGCAATTTTTTCACGCAGAGAGTGGTGAGTGTCTGGAACAAGCTGCCAGAGGTAGTAGAGGCGGGTACAATCTTGTCTTTTAAAAAGCGTTTAGACAGTTACATGGATAAGATGGGTATAGAGGGATATGGGCCAAATGAGCAATTGGGACTAGCTTAGGGGTTTAAAAAAAAAAGGATGGCATGGACAAGTTGGGTCAAAGGGCCTGTTGTAAACCTCTATGAATCTATAAGACAGCTAGAGTGAGTTATGAGTCATTAATTCAACTGAATGGTTATAAAAAACATGTAACTGCCAGAGATTCAATTACTGCCTCAAACGTACTGCCAGCTATCACTATTGTTACTGAATTAGAAATCTTTTTTGTGCAATACAGAAAAGTATACCTTTCTAGTTTCAAGGAGAAATGCGGATAGCAGCAAGAAAGGCAAAGAAGAAACAAAGAACTATCAATGGCATAGCATTTTGGAGATTCAAGGTGCAGTGCTACACATTACTTTGCCCCTTCAGCAATTAATTACTGAAAGTAACACAAGACTTGAAATTAATGCTACAAAACCACAAGATAGAAAGCTATAGCTGACAAGATTGGGGACCTGTAGTCATTGCTGCATTCACAGAAAACCATAAAATGTATTTATAATGCAGGCATACACACACACACAGATATTTTCACAAGGATAGCTAAACCAATTTCTACATCTGATGGCAAAAACAAAGAACTTGTACTAGCAATTGGAATGTGCATTTCTTCTTTTTTGACTTAACAACTCATTTTTAATAATGAGGTCCATCACCCATCTACAGTACAGAGACAGGAATAAATACCACAGGGGAAAAAAGGTCCTCACTGCCAAAGTAATCCAGCAGCCAATTTTCATCACTTTGAAACAATAAATATTGAAATAGACTGCTTCTAGTAAAAACACAATTAAATCACTCTTTTCAATTATCAGTTGCACAAAGAACTAATTTTATCCTTAGAAAAACACAAAGTGTATGCTATAACACGAACAAGATACAACACCAAAGGCTAGGCAGCTGATTGTGGTGAAGTGACTTGTCATTATCACTGGAAACAGTACAGAAGTTTACATGGATGATTCTGGGTATAGAGGGACTGCCATATGAGGAAAGATTAAACAGGGTCTGTACTCCTCGGAGTTCAAAAGAATGAGAGGTGACATGATCGAAAAATATAAGATTCTTAGGGGGTTAGACAGGGTAAATGTTGGGAGGATGATTAAACTCATGGGACAGTGTAAGGACCAGAGGGCGTAGTCACAGAATAAGGGGTTCTCATTTAAGATGGATTTAAGGAGAAATTTCTTCTCTCAAAGAGTAGCGAATCTTTGGAATTCTTTACCCCAGGAAACTGTGGGGGCCGAGTCCTTAAACATTTTCAAGGCAGAGATCGATAGCTTTTTAAAATCAGCAGAGGAATTAAGTGTTACGAAATTAAGACAAGAAAAGTGGACTTGAGTGTTAGGTCAGCCATGATCTTATTAAATGGTGGAGCAGGCTTGTAGGATTAAACGGCCTACTCCTACTCCCACAAATCCTTGAAGGTGGCAACACAGGTGGAGAAGGTGGTGAAGAAGGCATATGGTATGCTTGCCTTTATAGGACGGGGTATAGAGTATAAAAGCTGGAGTCTGATGATGCAGCTGTATAGAACGCTGGTTAGGCCACATTTGGAGTACTGCGTCCAGTTCTGGTCGCCGCACTACCAGAAGGACGTGGAGGCGTTAGAGAGAGTGCAGAGAAGGTTTACCAGGATGTTGCCTGGTATGGAGGGTCTTAGCTATGAGGAGAGATTGGGTAGACTGGGGTTGTTCTCCTTGGAAAGACGGAGAATGAGGGGAGATCTAATAGAGGTGTACAAGATTATGAAGGGTATAGATAGGGTGAACAGTGGGAAGCTTTTTCCCAGGTCGGAGGTGACGATCACGAGCTCAAGCTGAGAGGGGCGAAGTATAACTCAGATATCAGAGGGACGTTTTTTACACAGAGGGTGGTGGGGGCCTGGAATGCGCTGCCAAGTAGGGTGGTGGAGGCAGGCACGCTGACATCGTTTAAGACTTACCTGGATAGTCACATGAGCAGCCTGGGAATGGAGGGATACAAACGATTGGTCTAGTTGGACCAAGGAGCGGCACAGGCTTGGAGGGCCGAAGGGCCTGTTTCCTGTGCTGTACTGTTCTTTGTCTTGTATCTTGAGAAGAGGAGGAAGAGAAAAGAGGCCGGGGTAAAGAGAGTCTATTTCCATTAGCAGCCGCAAAAAGCAGCAGAGCAATAAGGGGCTTGTGGGTTGTGTGGAATATACACAAACAGTGGGAGGTTGTTTCCATCTGTGATCAAGGCCATGGATAAGGAGAGGTAATGTGACAGGGCAAGGTTGAAGAGATGACTACGGATATAGTTAAAAGCACTTATATGGAAGAAGAGGTTTAGAGAGGACAGGAGGGCAGTGAACTCTATGGACAGTAGCCATATGGGGCCAAGGTGGAGATTCAAATCACTGAGGGGAAGAGGCGCTCAGTGGAGAGACACATTTTGTAGAATACATATAAGTGAACGAACAGAACTAAATTAGATGCTTCATGGAGACAAAATGTTGATTTTGTGATAAGAAACGTACCACCACCACAGCAATAAACAGAGGGCAGTTTATATTGTTGTTATGGACCAAGGAAAACAGATATGATGACATGATGGCATGCATTTGATGACTACCTTGATTCCAAATATTATATACCACACGCTATTAAAATCTACTTCCAGGTGTAGGTGATGTGATGGATTCTAACAGATCAAAGCCTGATTTAGGAAGACACCGAGGTTTAGATAATAAGTACATCTAATGTTATTGTTTAGAAATTAAGGTAAAAGTGCAAAAAATTGCTTACTTTAAATAATGAAGTGGGAAGCTGCTTTCTTCAAGAATTTGCCACATTCTAATCTACTGCTCATTCACTTGCAAAATTGTATGTGCGTTGCGTGCATGAATAGGTGTGGGGAGGGTGTTGGAGAAACATAAATCAAAACCTTGTGCATAAATCACTTTAGTTAAAATTGTTTCATGTTTCACCTTAGCGATTTAGGTTGTTAAAAAAAGGGCACAGCAGATAGAATTTTTTGAGGAATAATTAGTCATCAATAAAGTAACGAGTTAGTTCTAAAAATCTTGCCATCACGTACAAGTGTAATGGATGAAGATGAAAAATCTATTTAAAATAGACTAATTTACACAGTGGCAATTTTCTTTTACATTACCATGTTGCTCATAAAATGGTAGACTGCTCTTATTAGGGGAGGCAGTGGAGTCATGGAATTGTCGCTGGACTAGTATTCCAGAGACCCAGGGTATTGCTCTGGGGACCCAGATTTAAATCCCACCACGACAGAATTGAATAAGAATTTTGAATTAAAAGTCTATGACCCGAACAGGCGCCAGAGTGTGGCGACTAGGGGAATTTCACAATAACTTCATTGCAGTGTTAATGTCAGCCTTACTTGTGACTAATAAATAAACTTTATCTTTAGTGATGACCATGAAACCATTGTCAATGTCCTTTAGGGAAGGAAATCTGCCGTCCTTACCTGGTCTGGCCTACATGTGACTCCAGATAGATACACAGCTATATGGTTGACTCTCAAATGCCTCCTCAGGGGCATTTAGGGATGGGCAATAAATGCTGTCTCAGCCAACAATGCTCATGTCCCATGAAATTTAAAAAAATTACGTTGAACAATTTGTAGTTCAACAATTGCTGACCTGAACGTTTCTGCTTCAGCGTGTAAAATATAAAGAGTACATTGGAAGAGATCTAATCCAACTAAATGGATTCTGTGCATTCTGGATTGTTAAGAAACTATTATCACTCTGCCAAACAAAAAGTACTAACTCAATAAGTAATTCACCAAAGACAGATGAATATTGCATCTCAATTTTACAAGGAGCCAAATCCTCATTTGGTTAATGATTTTCTTCCCTTTTCCTCATCTGGCTATTGGCAGCTCTCTGATGCTTTAAACGAAGCAGCATTCTTAATGAGCAAGTTTATACAGCAAATGCTGACTGTGGCTGCGTATTTGGTCATAGGAGCATTGTAGACAAGCACATTCTATCCTACACTGGCATGTCCAAATTTCCAGGAAGGAGTCATCGGGCAGTGATCAGGAGGGAAGTAACTTTCACTGATTTTCCCCTTTCCATCACAGTTGTCAATTTTAACTCTGCTGCATTCTTAGCTGGTATCAGCTAGTTCATTTGAGGACTGGGAATTAAATATTGTACTTTCCTAGGCTGCATGGCTCAGTTCAACAATAGATATGTATTTACAGAGGCATTCATAAGCTAATAAAAGATTAATTAGTTTTTTTTCCAATTTCAGGGATAGTGTCTGAATTCCAACACAGACACTTCTATCAACAAGATGATTGCCAAGGAATTTCACAGAGTTTAGGATTTGTTCAGGCTTAAAACTTGATGTATATAATTTGAAAAATGCTTCAGGATGCTTCCTGGTCTGTGTCAAGTTAGCTGAAGGCAGGTTTTGGGGTGTTACGATTAGCCTCAACAGATCTGTTCTAGGGAGGAGTGCAAAAAAAAAAGCTAGTTCTGGTTCTTGGTCAGGTTTCTGTGATCATCCTGGAAAATGCACAGATGAAATTTGGGCGAGGATAGAATTGACCTCGACTGTTGATAACCAAGTGGCCAACATCACAGAGAAGCCAACAAGCAGTACATCAATATTTGATATGATTAACACATGCTATGCATCAATACTCGACTGCCCTGCAGCAAATTCTAGCAATCCTATTTTAATCTCCGATTTGCAGTTACTATGTCAGCCTCAGATTCAATTCTAGAACAATCAGAATTTCACCAAAAGAGCAATTAATTTCCACCATTTGCATTCATAATTAACTGTTCACGACTGTTGTCAAGAATATCCCTTTATGTAATGCTTACCACTGAATACATGGGTGTGTGTGAGTGCGTGAGAGAGAATGAAAAATTTATGGCTACTTCGTGAACATAAATGCCAGTAGCACACCGTACCTCAATACTGCATAATATTTAGTCAGAAGTTAAACCTAAAAAAGCACAGTTTATGGCACAAACTAAAAATAAAAGAGAGTTAGATGTAAAGTTTCTTAACGAACTTAGAGCAGATACAAACTCGAATCAACGTAAACTTAAAAGACAACGTTATCTTGAAGGGCATATTAATCTGATCATACATTATAGGTAATAACAGAACAAACTGTCCCCGACAAAGCATGCATCACACAATATTTTGTAACTCCAAAGAATTCCTCTACCTTCTCAGACTTACAATCGGTAGAGTAAATCAAGACAGAGATTGCAAGTCTGCAGAAACTAGCCTGTATACCAGTATGTCTAGAGCTTAAAATTCAACTTCCCCATTCAGAAGGTACAAAAAACCTTCAGATTTTTGTAATAAATACATTTTTCCTAATTTCTGCCACACCCTTGTCTTAAATAAAACCCAAATGCACCAGTTGTGTCAGATAGGGTCATCTTTAGTAGCTTGTTACTAGTTTACTCAAACACTGCAGCTTATGAAGAGCTTCTGTTATTACCAAAGATAAACAGTGTACAGCAAAATGGATGGAACCACCAAGATTTCGTCTTCAGGGTATGACATTAATGAATTATGATGGTGACATTTGAATTATAAACTAGACAACCAATGTACCACCAGTCATTTCATTTATTTTAAACCATATTCAGTAGAAAAATGAACTTTGCTCTTAAAAACTGTACTTTTATGGCATTTTCAGCAGATTTTCTTATTTACTTTGAATGAGGAACTGGACAAAGAAAGCAGCAGTCAGATTTATAACGATTAACATACACATTCCCATGATAAAAGACTCTAACCTTTTTAAATGGGTATCTTGTTCAGCTATATCAGGCATGAATGTTATTAAAGTAGCATATCCCAGGCATACCATAACAGTTCTCAAGAGCCAAAACTGGTGTTGCAACAAAGTGCACATTACAAACTTGCCATGTAATAATACAAAAGGAGCCAAAGATCCACACACCCTTCTTTAATAGCATTAGTATACAGCAAATAAAAATAATTACTGGGTGGGACACCAGCCTCAATTAGCACTGTTTTTATTAGGATTGCAAAGAATCCACATCATTTTCAAAATCAAATCACACCTAACAGAAATGTTTAGAATTGCTTGTGAAAATGTGAAGCTTCACTACTTTTTATTTTAATTGATCTGCCTACAACTAGCCGGGGTGGGGGTGGATTCACGGATTTCCGAATCAAACAGCAGTAATTGTTCTTTGCTCGGGCTATAACATAATGGCAAGATAAAGCTCATGTTTGACAGAAATACCCAGTTCAACATTTATATGCTGTTGCAAATATCAAAATTTCTTCTTGGGAACAAGGAAAAGAATTCAGCAGCATGGTGCTTGTAATTGGCCTTACTGTCTGCACAAACATTAATCACAGGATATATTGATTCCTGCAATGTTATAACTGAAGACCTTGTAATTAGGGTTTCCAGTTTCCTACTCAACTCCACCCCGTGCCCTCAGCATTTGTTAATGGCCAAATTTGGGCAGCCCCATTTGTGACGCAAAGCTCAATTTTGCTTTTCATGCCAATTCAAAAATTAGTGGCAATATGTTCAAATGCTCTTTTTTTTTGTCTACCAGCTTTGGTACTGACTTGAGGCAATTTGAATCACATTTCAAAACAAATTAATTTGCAGCACTCGCTATTTTAACCCTCATCCTTCTAGGTTACTGTTTTGGAAGGATACAGTTAACAAGGTTGTGCACAATTATTCCTGTGTGGATCAGTTTGTGATGAACTTGTACAACTAAGTCATCAGAAAATCGATTTGCTATCCTCCCAAATAAAACTGGGTAAGTCATGTAGCAAACCACGTTTTACCCACAACCTCTTTAGTTTGTTGTTCGGTACAATGAAATCATCAGGAAACTGACGTATGTAGAACTCTGCAGTATCCATCACCCTTGCTCCCAAAGCCTGGGCTCACCTATCACCCCAGGATTATGAGCCATTCCACTTTTAATTCATTGAGCACACTCAGTTCCATGCAAGTCTACTGGCTAAATATTTATTGTGTGGGTTGCATGCAAAATTCCTGCAGCCTATCCAATTAGCTGTTTACAACTTCTCAAAGGATGTTAGGTTTTTTTGTGAAAGGGCTAGTTGTTTAAGTCAGCAAAAAGTATTTTGAAATGTTTATTAATAACCAGTTTAGAGAAACTTTCAAATCCCAATGCAATTTTGCTCATCAACATTTTTCCTGTTTGGCAAAGCTTATTTTAAACTGCTCTGCTTATTGATAAATCTGGGTACAAAAATGTTTAGGAACAAAAATATTTTCGAACCGCAGTCATACAAAGCATCAGTTATATTTTTTAATGTTTCCAGTTTTCCATGTGTCTTGTTCTCAAAATGTGTAGCAAAATAAATTTGACTAATGTAGCGTCAAAAAGAAAAGCCCATCCAGTTTGACTTTGTTTGGGGTGGGGGGTGTTTGTGCTTTGTCAGAGAGGAGAAAAAGACCAATTTTGCAGTTCAAGTAGTACATAAAAACTTTCTTCGATATAGAAACCTTTGTAAGTTGTGCTCGGGGCATCAGCTTCATTTCTAATTACAGAATGAAGCCTCAGACACCAGAAACATTTCAGCAGATGTTCCAACATTCAAGGTGGACATTGCCCAAACAAGCTATTTCAAAAATTATTTTAGGCCTTCCTCTTAACCCTACCTCATCCCCTATTAGCATTTGCAAACGTCTTACTCTCATCCAACTGAAAATGCAGCTGGATACAGACTTTGTGATCTGCCAATCAAAGCAACTGTACAACGCAATACTGGAGTCAAATCATGACATCGTGAATTTGTTGCAAATCAATTAGAGAACAGTGGAAAATAGTGTAAATTGCTAGTATGTTAGAACTGAGAAAAGGCAAGAATGCAAAACAAACTACAAACTAGTGACGATTTAGCTTTGCATTCTAGAATGTATATCTAAATGGTTGTCCAACTAGGCTTATGTCTTTAGCCACAGACCAGTTTATTTGTATTTCAAAAAAGTCACTTCTCTACTGTGTGACCTCTTGAAATTGGCCTTCAAGTAAAATTATTAGCAAACACAATTTGCACACATGAAAGAAAGGCTTTTAAAAAGATCACCAATCAACATGTTATAACTTCATAAAACAGTTGTAATAATCACTAACCTATGGAAAGCTGAATGCCTTTTACAACAGGCTTTATGCGGTGCACTACTGAGCACCATTTAGCAAAAACAGCACTCGTGCACTTGAACCTTGGTGTGTTAAATTACCTGATCTCAGCACTACAACTTGCTCCAATGTCAACAGGCTAGGGTGGGTAGAGTATCTGCTTGATGGATTTTTTAACACTTAAATAATTTGCTGTAGTAACTGTTTAGATATAACACATGAGGTTTGGCCGCTTAGTTGGGATGCTTAACAGTGGCTCAGCAAGAATGACCATCTGAAGCGGAGGTGACAAGAAATATGCCAATGGATTGCATTTTAATTAATGCACTCTCCAAATCTAAACCCTATTTTCAGCATTCTTTGATCTGAAATCACAGAACCATAAAATCCCTACAGTGCAGAAAGAGGCCATTTGGCCTCAGAAACAGCATCCCACCCAGGCCCAACCCCCTGCCTATCCCCATAACCCTGATTATTTACTATGACTAATCCACTAACCTTCTCATCGTGAGAAGAAACCGGAGCACCCGGAGAAAAACCATGCAGACACAGGGAGAACATGCAAACTCCAGTCACCCAAGGCCAGAATCAAACCTAAGGCAGCGATGCTAACCACTGTGCCACCCGAATCCATAATCTTATTTATTAAAGGAATCAAAATTTCACAGTTCAACATTACAGAAATACATTTTATTTTAAGAAAACATTGCTCCTGAACCATTTTCAATTGAAAATTCTCCTTAGCAGAGCCTCAAGCTTAGTCTTATACAACCAAAATGCTCATTGGGCGGAATTATATCCCACCAAATTCAGATGTTTGGTCACACATCTTTTTCACCCAATACCACTGCTAACAAAGTTACCTCGGGATTAGCCCCAAATATTTGAGAAGATTCTCAGCTCCTGATCTGGGCAGCACTGTTCCTTAAATTATCTCTTGTACTTGTACCAAAGTCAAGGAATATAAACAGCATCACTTTAATGCAAGGGACCCAGTACAGTATCATCATGAATATTAGCTGATTCTGGAGACCAACTCCAAAGAAAAAGCACTTGTAATTATCTTCTAACATAAAAATGCCGATGGCAAAAATAGCCAGAATTAAAGTATCAGTGCATAAACACTTAATTTCCTGGCAATATTTATTTATTAGAAGGTGAACAGGGTGCCAAATAAATGCTAACTCAGCATAATGGCCAATTTCACAAGAGATGATGTTCGAAAGGATTTTTTTTTTTTTAAAAAGAGCTTTTATTGTCCAATGTTTGCCCTTTTCAAAAGTGCTGAGGTATAGAGTTTTCCTGGTGCCAGCAGATCATAGCTACTTGACACAATTCAGCATTATTCAATTGTCAGTGTGGACAATAAGTAGGTTATTTATGACAACACGAACAAAATCCCACTCTGTTCTCACCTGACATACACACAAGCACATGTTCCAGCAAGAATCAGTAGACAATAATCAGAACAAGAGACTTTATTAAATCTTTCCCCTTTCAAAAAAAATATACTACGGTAAACTATAATGTTCCATTGCAAGCCTGTTTTATTTCTGCTTTAAGTGCCTTATGTATTCCCCCCAACTCTCAATTATGCTTCTTTGCACTTTTCAGCAGTTCTGCCTGATCCACGAGTGAAGAAGATAGTCAGAAAATGTAACCCAGGTCTATATTAATACTGCCGTTAAAGCATTACAGATTATGCAAGATTTTTCAAATTTGTTGCAAGATATTATGCAATCCAATTTTCTCATAATTGACCATTTTCATAAACTCCAAGTTTTAAATCAAGCCTAAATTTGAGTTATATACGAAGGAGAACGATGCTTAAAATAAAATTTGGAACATTAAATTTATTCTTGAATTCGGATCAATGCAAAAGAATGAATGGAAAATCCCTAGGTACATTTAATTTTAAAAATTACACTTCAACCTTAAAAGGCGAAAAATCAATCCATTATTAAAAGCAGCAGCTGTATTTGTAATTTTGTTGTAGCTGGAGTTTCCTTTCTGATCAACCTATTAATCAAGCTTGCTAATCACACTGCACCATAACAAAACAGACAGACTGTCCATCAATTTGGATATTTAACAGAGGTCATCAGGTACCAACCCAGCACCACCTTTGCCTTGAGTGTAATTATGTCTGTATTTGAAAAATCTCTCAATTTGATGTATTTGACCACATTTATTCTACTTGATCAGAGCTCCAAGATTATTAAATCAAGGCTACATGATAGCAGATTGAGAAAAAAATTGCACTTGACAGCAACAGACAAATTTGGCAATAAATCACACCGATATTATTGGTTTAAATCAGTGTGCGTGTGTGATCAGTGGCATTTCCCTAGGAGGCCACTTCCTGAAGCTCCCCATTCATCCTCTGTGTATGTTTTTCCCATCTCCTGACACCACCCATAATCTGGAGGCACAACAAACAAATACTATTGTGACATCTCAAGGTCCATCACAATTTCAGCACAAACGAACTGAGATATCAATTGTATTTCAGTTTGAAGTTACATGAAAACCAATCCCAAACCTAGTTTCCCCCTTTAACCAACATGGAGACAGACTTTCAAATTAAGTTCTGTTTTTGTGTCCCAAACACATTGATGCATGGACAGGATAACCTAATGTGCCTATTTGTTTGATTCTCACTAAATCGATTCAACTGAAATCATCATTTGACAATGCAGATGGTTCCTAAAGTATTGGGAATGAGAAGAATTGACTTTTGTAATCGATTATCTGGAGAACTTCTTCACAAAATGTAATGTCCTAAAAATGCAAAATATGCCAGACCGAAATGTGATTTATGGACTTGCACACATGTATGAACACCACCAAATCCAAATTTGGAATTTTGCATTTGACCTATTTTAGATCAACGTAAGCCAGCCATGAAGTTGGTTGCAAACAAATTTTACTCTAATCAACCAAGGTATTTTCTACTAAGTACAGTATAGAATGAGGCAACAGCTAAATCCCCACTTTATCAGAGTTTGACTTAATATTGAATAAACCACATTTATCACACAAGCTTGAAGTGTCATCAATACTTCAATCCCCTCCTGTCTCATTTGCAACATTCAGTAGAATAGGAACTGCCCAAAGTCATTATGTCATTACTGTCCATCAATGACCAGAGACAGAACAAACATGCATTGCTCCACTGATTTATCCATGGTTATAACTGTGAACTGAATATGCATGTTGAACTGTTTTGTAATTCAGCAATATGTTGTAATTAGCAATAGTAATGAATATAGCAAAATAAAAGCATACAAAGTGTACTTGACATTGCTAGGAGACTTGCTTAGATGGCCAAGTTGCAGTGAAACAATGTCATGAAACAAAACTATATTGTGCTGCTGTTTTTTTTAGCCACAGGAGTGAGCCATTCAGCCTCTCCAGCCTGGTCAGTTATTGATCAAGATCATGGCTGATTTGTATCTTAACTCCATTTATGTCACACATCATGATGCCATTTAAACTGCTCTGTAGAAAAAAAAACCTAGCCTCATCTCAATCACAATAGTTATAACTGCTTATCCAATTGACAATTCATTGTAAACAACTAATGTTGAGTAGTAAACAATGAATAGAAAAGTACATCAAATTGTGTACATCAACATATTTTCCCAAAGGTAGGGGAGTCTAAAACTAGAGGGCATAGATTTAAGGTGAGAGGGGAAAGATACAAAAGGGTCAAGAGGGGAAGTTTTTTCACTTAGAGGGTGGTGAGAGTCTGGAACGAGCTGTCAGAGGCAGTAGTAGGAGGCGGGTACAATTTTGTCTTTTAAAAAGCATTTAGACAGTTACATGGGCAAGATGGGTATAGAGGGATATGGGCCAAATGCAGGCAATTGGGACTAGCTTAGTGGTTAAAAACTGGATGGCATGGACAAGTTGGGCCGAAGGGCCTGTTTCCATGCTGTAAACCTCTGACTCTACAGAAAACATCAACTGCCTTTGAATATAATTTGCATATAGAACACAATCTCTGTTCTCTCAATAAACTAAACATTTCTTGCACAGAATCAAATGTTACTGAACTACACAATTATATCACTTCCTTCTAAACCAGCTATTACAGGTCCCCAATTTGGTGCTAACTTCAAGTAGTTGGTATCATATGTATTATATAGATCAACTCCATACAAGCGAACATTTATAAGTGGAAGCATTTTTTTTGAGAGGGCAGGAGGAAGGAAGATAAAGAGTATCTGTGGCAATAAAGTTGCATACACTGAAGTTGGCTGTGTGCATATTCATAATGGTTCATTGTGGCATCACAAACTAGACAATTGAATTGACAGTTTCTATCTAGTCATTATTGAAAGTTGCTTTTCTACTGGACTGGAGGGTGTTCATGCCACCAACCCCTGATCTGAGTCATCAGCAACCCCAAAGTAAACCTATGACAGGCTGCCACAAAGACCCATATAACAACAGGCAGTACCTGTATTCCACTGAGCCCAGTAATAACAACTTGAAGAAAAAACTGTTTTAAGAAAGCTATTACTGCAGCTCTCTCCAGTTTTTGATATGTATGAATTAATAAACTGCATTTTGTAACTTGCAATAGGTTGACACTGGCTCAAAATTATACTGCAGTCAACAACTCTGTATATCACTCAAAATATCACCACTTTGATGCAGCCTTTGTTGGAAGCCTGCCAATCAATGTTCCCTGTAAGCTGCATGGCTGCACAGCAATTGGGAGTGTGCCTCACAGTGAACAGACAGGCTGCGAACAAGCAAAGCTCCCTTTAAAATTCATGCAGATAGCCAACCAAACGCAGCAAAAAGTTAAAGGGAATCATTGCTGCCAAGAGTTTAGGAATAAAAAATTTATAAAGAAATCTGTGCAGTACCATCTAGGATGACACTTATTATTGGGCCTAACAATCAATACAGCTAGTTTTATTTTAAAAATAGGAGCATTTCATGCATGAACATGGTCCTGAAATCCTTTGTATGAATAATCTGATTTTTTTTATGCAGTTAAAACATTTATGAATATTTCAGGATCTATATTACATGGTATACTCCTTATAAAAAGGCACCACCAACTGTTATGCTACTGAGTGGGCCACTCTGAGCAGAAAAGTCTCTTTAGTCAGTCCCAGTTAGATTTGGTCTTTGCTGTATTAGCTGATTTCAAGCAAAGGGAGGCTACTGTCAATCTCAGTGACTTGGGTGAAGGAGGCTTCAAAGGAAAGTCAATGACACCTGCTAAAAAGCCAATGCTTCTGATGTGGACAGGATCAGACATTGCTGTGATTCTTTCTATAGAATACGACCAACCTTCATTGCGAAACACAAAGAATGGTCTTTTGAGTGAGGCACCACACCCCATCATCAGTCATCACTTTCAGGGAGAAAATATAAACATTAACTACAAGACAGTAACTTTGAAAAACATCATTTTTTTCCTAAAATAACAAGGTGGGGGAAGAAAATCTGAACAATTAAACCTCAAGTTTCAAGTAAGCAATACCGGAAGCACACATTCACAGAGAAAAGAGTGATGTGTACAGTCAGTATGATCTGGTGATAAGACTAAGTTATTAAAACATAACACTGCAAGCTATTGGAATTTATTTTCAGAAAAGATGCAACAACTTTTTAAACAAAAGAGCAGGAAGACATTTCCAATATTTTCAAAACACATGCACAACCTCTGTGGTTGCAGTATAGAACAGCCCACACCCCAAAAGTACAAGATATAACAAAAATAATTTACTGCAGTCAGACAGCAATGGCAAACTTCATATTTAATATTGCTAGTCCAAGATATGTAGACTTGCTTCAAACACCACCTCCCAATGGACAGACCATAACAAAATGATACATCATTGTCCCAACCACAATTGTGCCTCACATGTTCTGGCACAGGAGGTACTTACAATGAAGCCAAAACAAAAAGTGAATCACTGGAAGTACTCCGCTTCCTAACTACTAATCCAATGCTAACAATTCTTGCTAGTTTCAAGCACATCGACTTATCCAGCTACGCATAATAACTTCCAACAATGTAGAAAGCTAAAGATAACTCCAAATAGAGTCCAACCATAGCATCTTTCTCTGCACCCCTTTAATCTCCACTATCTCTGTAATCTGAAAGCAATCTGAAAAAGGTCATACAATAAGGCGAACTTCAGACAGTTAATATCCTCTTCCAGAAAAATAAAACTGGACATCTGGGAGCAATTTACAAGGCTGCAATTTATAAAGAGTACAGATTACAAAAATCATAAGAATTAAGTTTGAATGGTATCCAACTGTTTGAACTCTGACATTCGATTATATGGATAAATGCATATCGATGTTTAAGTATCCTCCATCCCCATATTTTTTTTCTCTCTCTTCTGATTGAGTTGACTCAGGCTGGGTACGATTCCACCGGATCGTACATCATTCAAGTAGCTTTCCAATCAGAGGTCACTGCAGAGCAATCAGTAACAAAGAATAGAACAAAGGAAATTCCACCATAAATATGTGGGCAACAAGTTGAAATCAAGTAATTTGACAAGACCATTTCCTGATCCACATAACTCCATACCATGCCAAATGATGCATTTACTTATTGTAGAATTTGTATGAAAATTTCAATTTGATTCCATACATAATGGACTTTAGCATGCTGTATTCTATAGAGATGCACTCTAGATGTACTAATCAGCAGCAGCTGCAGAGCAAATTCTCCAAATTTCCCCCATCTTCTTTTCTCCTCAATCCCATTTTCATGATTCTCATTGAAACTTACTGCCACAACGACAGAATAATCTCAGTTGCAGATTGATTCACATTATAGTCAAAACTGTTCTGTGCTCACTAAACAGAAATCGAGTTTCTGCACATTATGAGGACGATTACTCCAGCTGGTTTGATACAGTAGAGAAAATGAACTCGCTCACTGTGAAGTGCTCATCTCAAAAGGTCACAACTAGTGAAACTGAAATGGCAGCCAAAACTGGCATTTTAAAACATTCACTCCAAATAAAAATTTCAATGTTCACCCATGAAAAGCAGCATCAACAAAGCTGTTGAAATTTTCTGATCTTTCTTCCTACTTAAGCCAAAATAATTACTACAAGAAAATCCCATTTGAAGAACAAGCTTAACATGCTTTGACTCACAATAAATAAATTGGCACACTTTTTCTAATCATCTCCAATGGAATCATAGAATCCCGACAGTGCAGGAGGCCACCATTCGACCCATCGAGTCTGCACCGACCACTATCCCATCCAGGCCCTATTCCCGTAACCTCACATATTTATCCTGCTAATCCCGCTGACACTAGGGTCAATTTAGCATGGCCAATCAACCTAACCCGCACATCTTTGATTGTGGGAGGAAACCCATGCAGACACGGGGAGAATGTGCAGACTCCACACAGACAGTGACCCAAGGCCAGAATTGAACCGAGGTCCCTGGCGCTGTGAGGCAGCAGTGCTAACCACTGTGCCGCTCTTGTGGAAGAAAAGCAGAAAACTCTAAAGATAATGTTCCACTTGGAAATAAATCAGATTTAACTCAGCCACTTAAAGCCAATAACATTTTTCAGAAATGCTTGGATGATTCACAGAAGGCTGTAGGGCAACTTTATTAGCTTCCAGTATTAAAACAATATTTCTGTCAACTGACCACAAATTACATATTTGTATTTTATATGTACAATAACAAGGTTCTTATTTTAACTATTAATCACCATCACTTTGAGCGTTGCTAAAAAATCCCCTGAAACTTTACCACAGCTAGATTTTTAATTCTGCATTAAAACTCTAGTGAAATATGCCTGATCTCCTGCACTTATTTCACATGATGAAAATATTTAGGCTTTGTTAGCTGAAGCACTCTTTCTTGACAATTAAAACCTTCTATTTCTGACTGCCAATGTCAGCTTCTAAAACTCCCGTATGCAAATATTAAAACAACATTTACAGTGTCAGCTGTTTTTAGCCTGACCTTTATTGACTAGTACAAAAATATGAGCAATGAAAAATAAAATGGAACTTGAAATACCACAATGTTGGCTTACACTACAACAGTTCCATTTTAATTCCCTCTTGAACAAATTCCTGCTATTTCAAATCTCATTAGTCTACACACTTTTAGTAGTTCAATTCAATAATGTCAAGCAGCTCCTTTATTAAAAATAATTACTCTTCAGCCAACCCCAGCAAAATTGCAACTCACAATGGGATATCGTCACCAATATAGTACCTCACCTGGCCATTCACGTGAGCTCAGATAGCACGTAGACATCACTGCCAAGACCAATCCCATCCTCATGCATGCACTTTCCATTTGAGTTACTGAATAACAAATACGCAGTTCGAGGTTGGGCTACATTTCCACCTACATATTAGCTGTAGGGAAATTGTTCATTATTCTGCACGTTCTCCTGCCTCAATTAAAACCAGCTAATTTAACACAAGCCTGGAATCAAACTAGAATCTGCCTGGTCCTCATGGTTTAAGTAGACTAGCCAATGCTCTTGATGGGAGATTTCAGCAACTGTAATTTGAATGGACTGATTATGCAAAGAGGATGGACATTACTGTAGTGGTCAGACTAGTGTACACAGAGTAATAAACTGACCAGTAAAATAAAGCAAAATACTGCAAATGCTGAAAATCTGTGAAATAAAAACAGAAAATGCTGGAAAATCTCAGCAGGTCTGTGGAGAAAGGAACAGTTAACGTTTCAAGTCCAAATGATTCTTTTTCAGAGTGAAGAAGTCATACAGGCTCGAAATGTTAATTCTGTTTCTCTCTGCAAATGCTGCCAGACTGCTGAGTGTTTCCAGCATCCTTTGTTTTTTCTTCAAACTCTAAGCAGTGCTAGTTTAACAACTGGCAATGATAACTGTTGTTAGCATTTTGTTTATTGGATAACAGAATTCAAGCTTTGAATTGGTGGTTATTTTTTGTTTGATGAAAAGGGGAGTGAACATAGGAATACTGGTAAACCATTCAACCCCTTCAGCTTGTGCCATCATTCAATTAGATCATAGCTGATCAGTGTCTTAACTCCGTCTACCCATCATAGTTCCACGATCCTTAATACCTCGGCCTTATGGCTAAGATTAAGTGTCAGACAAAGCCCAAGATGGGGTGCAATGCCTTATCTTGTCAGCTTAGATCTTGTTTGTCTCCGTTGTGGGGACCTTGAAGTAGATTAAATTCGATTTTGAATTTGGCTTTTGAAGCAAGGAATGGATTTGGGTTTGCACGGTCCATTCTGAGCAGTGGCTTTGTAACTTTAAGAACCGAGTAAAAATGTATTAGTCTCAGATTTGAAATTTTTAACTGACCTTAAAAAGGAGAAATTTCCAGTTTCCTACTGGCATTTGTATAAAGAGGTGCTTCCTGAAATCACCTCCCAACAGTCTAGCTCTAATTTCAAGGTTCTGGCCACTTTTCTGAACTCCAGCACCAAAGGAAATAGAAAAGAGCAGTGAGAGAATCATCTTCAACGCCTCAACAAGATCGAGCCTTAACCTTTCATACTCAAGGGAATACAAGCTTGGGTCTATGCAACCTGTACTCATAATTTAACTCTTAACACTGGTATAATTCTGATGAATCTGTGCTGCACCCAAGACCAGTGTATTCCTGAGGTGCAATGGTCCTTTGAGGAACTTTTGCACCTTTATTAGCCAAGTCATTATTCATTAACAAAATCCACAAGTTTTAGTAAATTTATAACAGACTATTCACCAGTCTACCAGAAAATCATTTTTTAAAAAATCAATAAACTTCCGATTTTCCAAAGATTTTGCGCCTATTCTGTCAAATTAGCTAGCTAAAAACACAGATCCTTCTACGGCCTTTAAACAAGTGTAAGTTTTTTCAAGCTGTCAGTTAATAGCCAAAGTTGTCATAAGATCAGTGCAGATCCAGATCAGAGAGAAATGCACAAACCTCTAGTAACATTCAAAGCTGTTTCCAGAGGTTTCAGTTTGGTTAGATAGAAACTCCTGCCAGCAATTAAACTGCACATACATGTACACAGGAACCTTCGGATAATGCCATTTAAGCTCTTCAAAAATATTGGTCAAAACAAAATCCACCCCAACTCTCACTATGGTATCTTAAACATACAGAGTACAGTTATCACAAAGAAGCAGTCTTCATAATCTTTCCATTGTGCAATACAGAACCAGCACTGTAAAATATTTAAAAGTAAAATGCAGATGCCTAATAGAGAAGCATTGATGAACTGGAGTTATGCAATGCAGCACCTGTAGTAAGTTCTACTATATCACTTTGAACCTGAATAAACCCTGTACTTTTCTTCATTGTTCTACTTCATTTTCATTTCAAGGAATCCACAAAGACTGAATAATGAAAAAGGAAGTCTGACAAAGCCAACACTTCACTGAAATGATAATCAGTAGCAGCATGAATCACAGTTCATATAATATTTCAGGAACTGGCTACATGAAGGAGTTAACTGTAAATCCTACATCATGCATATCAAGATTCACTTCTACTCCATTGTTGGAACTGTTCCATACCAAAGTCCTCAGCCTTGTCCATATTCTCAAAGTGCAAATAAAAATTGAAGAACAGATTCAAAATAATCTAACTGGCATGATGAGTCCAGAACCAGGGAACAGAATCTGAGAATAAGGAGCAGGCCATTTAAAACTCCGATGAGGAGGAATTTCTTCACTGAGAGGGTGGTGAACCTTTGGAATTCTCTACTCCAGAGCACTGAGGAAGCTCAATCACTGAGCATGTTCAAGACACAAATCGATAGATTTCTGGATACTAATGACATCAAGGGATATGGGGATAGCATGGGAAAATGGCATTGAGGTATATGATCAGTTGTGAGCTAATTGAATGGTGGAGCAGGCTTGACTGGCCAAACGGCCTACTACAGCTCATATGGTCCTATTTCAAAAGGAGTGCTCAGTTACATGACTGTGCCCATCTTAAGCACCCAAGTCAAATTTAACCTGCCCAACTGCCTTCCAAACTTGAGATATCTTTGCTAACATGACTTTCTGCACCATGCCATCCATCAATCTGAAGACTTCACTGCAGATAATATTAAAACTTAGTGCAGCAATTCAACTTTGAGATTTGATTACCAACTCTTTATTCCCAGCTTGTGTTATCGCCACGGTTGACTAGCTTATGGGTTTTGAACTCATTGTCAGCCATTTACTTCCCATAAATTTAGAGAGAAAACATATCTAGTACATATTTTTTAAATTTACTCTTTTAGGAATGTGGGCATCACTGCAAAGTCAACATCTGATGCCCATCTCTAATTGCCCTTGAACGGAGTGAATTGCTAGGCCATTTCAGAAAGCAGTTAAGAGTCAATCACATATGTATACATTGCAGAAGGAGGCCATTTGGCCCATCGAGCCTACACCAACCACAATTCTACCCAGGCCCTATCCCCATAACCATACATATTTACCCTGCTAATCCCCTAACACCAAGAGGCAATTTTGCACGGCCAATCAACCTAAATTGCACATCTTTGGCGTGTAGGAGGAAAGCAGAACACCCAGAGAACGTGCAAACTCCACACAAAGTCACCCAAGGCTGGATTTGAAGCTGGGTTCCTGGCGCTGTGAAGTAACAATATTAACCACTGTGAAGGAATACCAAAAGCTAGAGTATGATGTGCATTCCATGCCAATATCATTTCTGAAATTTAATTAATATTCTCAGACTTTATTTAAGATCCAAACTTCAATAGAATAGCTTTGATAGTCTCACCCATAAAACATAGGAATCTGCATTCACAATATAATTGCATGCTCTAACCTGGACAGAGATAGAACAAATGAATCAGTGGCTGATCCTGCAAGGAGCTGCACTGTTTTAAATAAATCAGAGCCAAGAGTGAGGTGAAAGAATTGCTCAAGCTGCAAGTGACCAAACTCAAATGGAAGCGATTTAAAAAATTTCTTCACAATTTTGTAAGCATAGAACACATTGCTTTCATTAAGAAAACAGCAATGAACCAAGAAAGAAAGCACAACAGATGAATCATTCCATGTGTCCGAGAATTTGACATCTCAATACATAATCAGTTTATATATTATTACCTAATTAATAAGGGAGTGGCACGTTGGCACAATGGTTAGCACTGCTGCCTCACAGCAAGAAGTCTCACAACACCTTGAAGGATCTTGAGGTTCCGAAAGCTAGTGCTGCCAAATAAACCTGTTGGACTTTAATCTGGTGTTGTGAGACTTCTTACTGTGCTTACCCCAGTCCAACGCCGACATCTCCACATCATGGCCTCTCAGCGCCAGGGACCCGGGTTCAATCCCGGCTTGGGTCACTGAGTGTGGAGTCTGCACGTTCTCCCCGTGTCTGCATGGGTTTCCTCCAGGTGCTCCGGTTTCCTCCCACAGTCCAAAAGATGTGCTGGTTAGGTGCATTGGCCATGCTAAATTCTCCCTCAGTGTACCCGAACAGGTGCTGGAGTGTGGCGACTAGGGGATTTTCACAGTAACTTCATTGCAGTGTTAATGTAAGCCTACTTGTGACACTAATTACATTTAGGGCTTATAAAATATGCATTTAGGTTTTAAGAATTGCTTGAGATTCTTTTTAAAGTTCCGAATAATTCTCAAGTTATTTTAAGTGTCTTAAAATCACCCACTGCATAGGAACTTGTTACCATGTTGACAGTATTGATAAAAATCATTTCAGGATAAACTGTTCCCACTTTCAGCACCTGCGATGATGGTTCAGACATGTCCTTGCCAAAGAAGTGTTGGAATATCTATGATACAACATCCACTTATACAGAATGTCCCCAACCCCACAAAAACACAACAGTGTAACAGCACCAACTGCAGATGGACAAGAACTCCCAGGAAGTTCAACATTGAGGGAAACCCCGTCAAAGGAGAGGAAAGTTACAAGCTTCCCAAATGAAACTTTAAAAAAAACTTCAGTTAAAAGTACTGGCATTTAAATTCTATTTGGTTCTGAAGTGCAAAATTGGCCTCAATCCTAATTCCTGTTACAAAGTAAGCATCACTACCAAATACCCTTGATTAATGAACCGGATTTTTCAATCAGCAAAATCGCACTTATCCCAAACCATCGTCTTTTAACGCGTGTATTAAAAGTAGACAATTTTTTTTTTTTGTTTAAACCAACCAACAAACCTGCAGTTCGGTGGTGGATCCAACGTGATATCAGCCAGCTCCTTCTGGATCCTGTGAAACACAAAAACATGGATCATTTAAAAAAAAACCTCAAGAGCACAATTCGGAATCGGCACACTACACCCCGGTCACATCCTCCAGAGAATTCACGACTGAAAAGTTACAAAATTAAAGTAAAAAAAAAATAAAGCAAAGACGTTGACCTCTGCTTAGGAGAGGAAAAAAAAACATGGCCGCTCCTCGGAGCTCCAAGAAGGCTAATACAGTAAAATTTTCCAACTCTATTCCTGTACTTCTTGTGCCAACGCATCCCACCAAAGCCAGACGGGTGGAAACTAGTCAGCCGTGAGAATGCATACTTGGGGAAAGGGGGTCAGAGGATGGGGCCGTTTTTGGGTACAAAACGATTTTAGCTAATATGCAAATGAGTCTCTGGGTATTAAAAGAAGTCCGGCGTGTCGCGAGGGAGGGGAGAGAAAAGGAGACGGGGAGAGGGGAGAAGGCTGACTCCCCCAATGATCCCGCTTCCCCCAATGCTGGGCTGCCCCACGGAATGTATCCCCGGAGCTCGCGGGCCCCTGGAATGTTCCCCGGAGCTCGCGGGCCGCCTGCCCCTGGCATTCTCCCCCCCCCCCGGAGCTCGTGCTCCACTGCCCCGTGCCGCCCCTGGAATGTTCCCCGGAGCTCGTGCTCGGCTGTCTCTCTCCCACCCCCCCCCCCCCCCCCGGAGTTGGCGCGCGCGGGGGGACCCCGCACTCACCTCTTGGCGCTGGTGGTGAGCAGTTTGGGGTTCTTGCTCATGGTGTTGTTCTTCGCTTCTCTCTTCCTCTTGCTGCTGCCTCCTCCTCCGCCGCTGCTGCCACCGCCGCCACCACTGCTGCTGTTGTTGTTGTTGCCGCCGCCGCCGGTACTGGTGGCGGTGATGGTGTTGTTGTTGGTCTCTTTCTCGGCTGCTTGTGAAGAACTTGAAGACGAGGAGGAGCTGGTGCTGGCCCTCGAGTCGTCATCCGACATCTCCGCCGCTGGCTCGCTGTCACACACTGACTGACTACTGACTGACTGCACTGAAACACGACAGTGTCTCACCCACCCACCCCCACCAACACACACACACACACACAAACTACACACCAACAACAACACAAAACCGGGAAAAAAAACAGAATTAGGACAAACTTAACATCTTTTTTCTTTAAAAAAAAGATAGAAACAAACAGCCAGACATCAGACTAGTAGCTGAAGAGACAGGAGTAGAGAGAGAGAGTGAGTGGGGGATACAATGTCAGTAAGAGTGAGTCACAGTGTATCTGATGTAGTGTAACACTCACAGCAGCAACGCACTGACTGACACTCACTCACTGAGTAAGATCCCGTCACCGGCTCTGCACCCCAGCCTCCCCGGGGTGGTCGAGGGGAATATCCTCACAATAACAAACCTGACACAGCCAATAGATACTTTTATCATCTCCTGGGGGCAAAGGGGGGGGGGGGGGAGAGAGAAGAGAAACAAGTGCAAAATATGGATTCGAAGAACAAGTCACCTGACGGATGTTGACTTCTGTACTCTTTATACTTTTCGTTTTGTTTCTCTCTCTCCTTTTCGTGTGTTTCCCTCTTTGTTGGGTTGTTTTACTCTTTTTTTTGTGCTTGTCTGGTGATCGGGGGTGGGGGGGTGATTGTCGCCGACCTGGCGGCTGCCTGGGCTGGTACAGGGTCAGACGCGTGTCTCAGTCAGACAGAGACACAGAAAAGGGAACGGAAGTACACCAACCACAGATACAGGGGGGAGACAGGGCTGCTCCGGGACTTTCACAAGGTACAGTAACTTCACAGCAAATTGCGGCCTCCAACATTTTTAAAAGCACGTTGTCTATTTTGGGATTAAACAGTTCGGTTTCTTCGATTTCAGATTATGTTGTGACCTTCCCGTAGGATTTCCCTAAAGGAGATACTTCATTCTGTCTCCTATAAGTTTATGACAACTTTATGAAATGTTTTTTAAAAAGGACAACTTTACCGGTTCATTGAATGAAATGGATGCACGTTTTCAGAGATGTTCTGGTGGTGTAAGGAGGTTCTGAATTTATTGCATAGGAAAGGAAGTAAATAACCTATATTTATATAGCGCCTGGTCACGACCTCCGAGGTTAGAGCGTCCCAAAACACTTAACAGCCAATTAGTTTTGTAATGCAGAAAGCGGGGCCACCAATTTACTATGAGCAAAGTGATAATGACCAGATAACCTGTTTTAATGCACTGGTGAGGGGCTGGATATTGGCTACGGCACCAGACAGAATTTCCTTCTGCGACATTATCATAAGCAAAATAACAGGAATGCCGAAAATAATGACTCTAAACAGTGTCAAATCCACAGGACCAAGTCGCTTCCAGAAAAAGGTATTTTTGCAATGTTCTCTCCATTCGTGAACCATTAATTTAGATTGGAAAACTGCTTGCCACTTGGTTATTTAAACTGAGAAAGCAAAATCTGAAAATTCTAGACCTGTTAACATTACACCTGTTGTGAAATTCTGAGTGTCTATAATTAAGGATAAAGTGATTGAATACCTGGAATGTTTTCAGTTGATCAAGAAAGTCAGCTTGGATTCTAAAGCACATGTCTGATAAACTTGATTGAAATTTTTGAAAGGATGGTTAAAGTAGTAAAGCGAGAAATACCAATGGATGTTATTTAGATTGACTTCCAAAAGACATTTGAAAAAGTTCGTCCATAAGATGAAAAGGGGTATTGACAAGTAAATGTGGAGAGGATATGTCCTCTCCTTGGACATTCCAGAACACGAGGTCATAGTTTTAGGAGAAGGGATGGCGGATTTTAAAAACTCAGATGAGAAATTTCTTCTCCCACCGGGTGATGAGTCTGTGGAATTCACCACCCCAGAGTGTGGTCGTGCTGGGACTTTGAGTAAATTTAAGGAAGAGGTAGACAGATTTTTAGTTAGTGTTGAAGGGCTATGGTGAATGAGCAGGAAAGTGGAGTTGAGGCCGAGATGGGATCAGCCCAAATTTGAGGCTAAATTGCCTACTCCTAGTTCTTATGTACATCTTGTGTATAAGAGAGTGTTAGCTAAAGTTGGAACTGAAAACTAATAATTAACCTGGTTAGGATATTGGCTGATTGGCAGCGACAGTAGGAAAAATGAGGATGTATTCCAATTGACTGTGACTAGTGTTTTTTTTTTGTTGAGGCCTCTACTATTCACTGTATTTTAGCAATGATTTAGATGATGGGATTGAGGACCACATTTGCTGATAGCCCATAGATGCTGCATTGGCAGCAGCAAAATGGAAGCATAACACTACAAAGAGAAGTTGAGGTTGCACTAAAGTTTGATTCTGTTACTCAAAAATGTGGTGATTTCACTGTCTTTCCTAGCACCAGCGTCAAACTACTTGCTGTATACTTCCCTGGACTTTTCCTATAGTAGCTGTCTGCATGTTTGTTATTCTGGTACTATTTACTTTTCTAATAAACTTAGAAATATAATAGTGAAAGCACTGAGCTCCTTTAGTATCTGTGGATACAATTCAACTGAACTGGTGGGTTTTAACTGCTCCAAATCTGAGTAATTTATCAATTATCTCCTTTTTTATGCTTAAATGTTTTGATTTTTTTTCATCTTTTAATATTGTTTCCTCTTCTAATGTCATGTCAATTTTGTACCTCAAACCACAAAGCACACAAATAGTAGGTGGCATTTGGAACCCCTTCGCCTAAAAAAAACTTTACATGCTGGGAGAATAAACATTTTCAGGATAGAGACTGATAATGTTTGGTTGGGTAAGGATGAAGAGGGTTGGGAAGAGGCTTATGGGAAGTTTAAATGTGGCCCAAGACCAGTTTGGCAGAATGGCCTGTTGCTATGCTGTAAAATCCAAGGCCACCTTGGATTTTACCTGAAGACCAGAGGCTGAATGCCCTTGACTGCTGAAGTGCTCCCCGACTGGAAGGGAACACTCCTGCCTGGTGATTGTTGCATGGTGTCCGTTCATCCGTTGTTGTTTGCATGGTCTCACCACTCTTCGGGACATCCTTTCCTGCAGTATATGAGGTAGACCATATTGGCTGAGTCGCATGAGTATGTATCGTGTTCCTGGTGGGTGGTGTTATCATGTGTGGCGGTATCCATGTCGATGATCCGGCACATCATGCAGCAGTTGCTGTGGCACGGTTGTGTGGTGTCATGGTCGCTGTTCCCCTGAAGGATGGGTAGTTTGCTGCGAACAATGGTCTATTTGAGGTTGGGCGGTTGTTTGAAAGCACGTAGTGGGGCTGTGGGAATGACCTTGGCTTGATTACCTGTAAAGACTTGCATTCCAACCATTCTTCACATTCCAATCTGTAATTATCTTGCAATTGTGTCTTTGTCTATATATGCCGTGTTTGTGAACCAACCTACCTCTCACCTGATGAAGCAGCAGCGCTCCAAAAATTTGTTATTCCAAATAAACCTGTTGACTTTAACCTGGTGTTGTGAGACTTCTTACTGTGCCCACCCTAGTCCAATGCCGGCATGTCCACCTCGTGATCTTGAGGGATATGAATCAAAGGCAAGTATATGGAATTCAGTACTACATGATGTAATTGAATGCCAAACCAATTTGCAGGGCTGAAGTGACTACTCCTGTTTCTATGTATCTCAAAAGTAATTCTTTGGGGAACCCTTCTGAGATATTTCGATGCAGTAAGGTGCTAAACAATAGTTTCTTTGCATAAACCTTAATTTCCTAAAATAATTGAGACGTTTGAAAGTGTAGCTTCCTTTTCTGGATACACATGCTATTTAGGCTTGGGACAGTTTTTTTTGTCATTTTCTTTTAACGCCTGAATGAATCAGTGGAGGGGGTGATATGGCAAGGTTTCTTCTTGTTGCTTGACTTTATTTGGTTAATTATTTCATTGTGATTTGTGGGACCTTGCTGTGTGCAAATTGCCTGCTCTGTGTTCTATATTGCAGCAGTTAGTACACTTCAAAAGTACTTCATTGACTGACTGTAAAGCACCTGAGGTCATGAAAGCTGCTTTATAAATGCTAGTTTTTCCTTTTATTTCTTGTTTCTTATATTGGCAATAGTCCCATTGTCTCTGGTGATTGATTAACTGAGTGGCAGGCAGATTTCAACACAGGGTTGTGTGTGATCATACTTTGGGGTCAAAAACGATAATGGTGAAAAGCTAGCAAGCAAAGGCCCAAAGAGATTTTGGGGTCGTTGTGCACAGATCACTCAACGTGATGCTTGGGTACAAAATATAATGGAAAAAGGTGAATGAAATGTTAGTTGTTTTTTAAAAAAAAATAAGTTGGCTAGGATATAAATGGGAGGAAGTATCCTTAGACTTCATCTGATGCCCTTTGCACAGTTCTGGGCACTGCACCTTAGGTATAATGGTCTTGGAAGGAGTGCAGCACAGTTTCACCAGAATGTTAACAGGGTCTCAAATTCATTTTTATAAGGAGATATACCCTGGAATGTTGAAGGTTAAGCGATTGATTTGAATGAGATTTTAGCATTTTGAAAGGAATTGGTAGGGTAGATAGAGAGAATCCCTTTTCCACTAGTGGGGGAATCTTAAGGGAACGTAATCTCAAAATTAGAGCCAGGCCATTTAGTAGGAGAGAAATTCGGAAATGCTTCATCACACTTAAATACGGAGTCCCTTTCCCCAGAAAATGGATGTTGGTTTATTTTAAATTTGAAATTCCTGGATCTTTGTTAGCCAGGGCAATTAAGAAACATTGAACCAACATAGGTGTATGGCATAGGATACCAATAAAGCCATGATCTATGTGAATGGTGGAACAGGCTCAAGGGGCTCAACAGCCCACTTCTGTTCCTGTATTGCTAGTTTGTGTGGGCTTAATTAGGGATATAAAGAAACAGTACCATCACAATATTGCACGATAAGCAGGGAAATCAGGACATTATAATATTTTTCTTGGGTTAATAAAGATAAAACAAATATTGTCAAGTAATTGCTTTTCTCCAACATTGTAATTTGAAATTTTTAATGAAAAAATAAACTTTGAATTGTCAGGAGTAGACTGTATTTGGGAAAAATTAATAGTTTTAGCACGAGGTGTTGTAAGCGGGTTTATTGTTTCCGACTGCATAAGGGACTAGTTAAAAAATCAGCAATTACTGTAAATATAGTTTGAAAATAGAAAATTTTGGAAAGACTTTATAGGTCAAACTGCATCCGTGGAGAAAGAAAGAGTGAATGCTGGAATTCTCCGGCCGTTCATGCCCTGCCACTGCTGCCAGAGAGGACAGAGAATTTGGTGCTCAGCCAACCTCCGTTCACTGCAGCAGAATGGGAGATTCCAGCTGGCATGAATGAGTGGGATTCTGCAGCCAATGTTTCAGACCTTCCATCAGAATTGGAAAATGTTAAACATAATGTGTTTTGAGCAGATAGAGGTGGAGAAACTGTGGAGATGGGGGAAGCAGAGTGCAGGTGGAGGAGCAAGGAAAATAAAAGAGAATTGTTTGTGATAGGCTGGAAGCAGGAATGACTAAAAGACAAAAGGGAAAATGGTGGCAGTCAAAGGTGGAGTAAAGGGCAGGCAATTGGGAGAGCTGTCCCACAGAGTAGTCAAGCTACAGATTGACATTGTTTGCAATATATGATTCTGTGAGTACAACTGTCCCAGACACCACCATCACTATCCCTGGGTATGTCTCGCCCACCGGCAGGACAAACCCATCAGAGGTATACAGTCGTGAGGGAGTTTTCGTAGGAGTCTTCAACATTGACTTTGGACCCCATGAAATCCTTTTGCGTGGGAGTTACAGATTATAAGTAACCTCCTGCTTTACCACCTACCGTTCTCCTCCTCAGCTGATTAATTTGTGCACCGCTGCCTCACAGCACCAGGGACTGTGTTAAATTCCAGCCTTGAGTGACTGTGCAAACTCGCTGTGTCTGCGTGGCTTTCTCTGGGTGCTCTGGTTTCCTCCCACAATCTAAAGATGTGCAGGTTAGGTCCATTGGCCATGCTAAAGTGCCTCTTAGTGTCCCAAGATATGTAGGTTAAATGGATTAGTCATGGTAAATGTGTGGAGTTACTGGGATAAGGGAGGGAAGTGGACCTGGATAAGATACTTTGTCAGAGGGCTGGTGCTGATTCAATGGGCCAAACAGCTCATCTCCTCCTGCATTAGCGATTCTGTGTATGATGCAGATAATGATTATCACTGACGTCAGTCATGTGTTAGATTCAAAGAGAGGTTGGAACACTGCTCAGAAGCTGTAACCAGTTTCAATATAGTATTAATAAACAAGTGTTAAGCAGAGAGCAGAGTATGACTATCGTTTTTTTTCCTCCATCAAATGGTGATTTGGGGCTCCTACATGCTGAACACATTGGGAGTAGCAAGGACACAGAATGTCTCAGGATGGGAGGAAACTCCAAAGTCCATCACCAAGAGTGGCTTGGTAGCGCCACTACTGACCGAGCTAGTTGAGTTTTAAAGGATGTAGCTGCTAGACTGGGTGTGCGGCAGGTGGTGAGGGAACCAACAAGGGGAAAAATGTATTTGACCTCATCCTCACTAATCTACCTATCGCAGATACATTAGTCAATGCCCAAAATTCCATCTTCACATTGAGGATACCTCTCATCACATTGTGGCATTACCACCGTGTCAAATAGGATAGATTTCAAATTGATCGAGCAACTCAAAACTGAACATCCAGGAGATGCTGTGGGCCATCAGCAGCAGCAAAATTGTATGCAAGCACATTCTGTAACCTAATGACCTGGTATATCCCCCACTTTACCATTACCAACAAGCAGAGATCAAGCCTGATTCAATGAAGAGTAAAGGTGAGCATGTCAGGAGCAACAGCAGGCATACCTAAAAATGAGTTGTGAAGCTGCAGCACAAGGCTATCTGCATGCCAGACAGCAGTAGCAGCATGTCATAGACCAAGTGAAGCCACCCTACAATGCCACATCAGGTCATGAATGGTGGTGGACAATTGAACAACTAACTGAAGGAGGAGGCTCCTCGATGGGCGACCCCTGCACATCAGTGCAAAATACCAGGCTGAAACATTTGCAATCATCATCCAGAAGTGCTGAGAGAATGATCAATCACTTCCTGCACCTGAGGTCCGCAGCGTCACATGTACCAGTCTTCTACTAATTCTATTTGCGCCATGTGATATCAAGAAATGGCTGAAATCACTGGATACTGTAAAGTTTTGCTATAAAAAGCTTCTTTTTCTTTCAAATGGGCACAAAGAACCTCACGTGACTTCAAAAATTTTCTCACTCTCCCAAAAACCTGCTGAGTCCACCTGAAAGGCAAGCGTCTGAATAGTGGAAGCTACTGAAGGAGCTAAACCAAATCTTAAGTTTCAGCACCTTCACTTTGGAAAGAAGGAGTTCAAACAACGGACACGCAATAATGAGACTGATCTGAAACACCATCTTTTAAATATCTTTTTATCTCCATCTGTTAATTTTTGTATCTCTTTTTTACAGTTATTAACTCAAATAGATTTTGTAATTAACTTTTTTTTAAGACTAAAAATTGTCTGTTGGGTTATATTCAGATTGAACCTCAGCCCCACACACACACACACACACACATTCTTAGCCCATGGACCATTTTAAGAAAAAAGCCTCTTATGTGGTCATGACAAAAGGCTCTGGGCCCTGTCACATTCCGGCAATACTCCTGAAGGCTTGTGCTCCAAAATTAGCCAGACCCCGAGCCATGTTGTTTCAACAGAGCTACAACACTGACCTCTACCCAGCAATGTGGAAAATTGCCCAGGTATGACCTACCCACAAAAGACAGGTCCACAAATCATTACCACCCCATTAGTTTACTCTTAATCATCAGCAAAGTGGTGGAAGGTGTTGTTGACAGTGTTATCAAGCAGCACTTACTCTGTAATACCCTGCACATTGACATTCAATTTGGGTTCTGCAAGAGCCAATCAGCTCCTGACCTCTACAACGTTGGGACAACCATACAAACATGGACTCGTACATTTGAGGTAAGGTGAACTCGATGAGAGTGACTGCCCTTTTCATCAAAGCAGCATTTGACTGAGGTAAGGCATCAAAATTGGCATCAATGGGAACAAAGGGGATAAATTCTCTGGTTTGAGTCATACCTAGCACAAAGGCAGATGATTGTGGATGTTGGAGGTCCTAGGACATCACTGCTGAAGTTCCTCAGGATAGTATCGTAGGCCTAACCATCTTCAACTGCTTCATCAATGACCCTCCCTCCATTGTAAGGTCAGAAGTGGGGATGTTTGCTGCACAATATTCAGCACCATTCGTGACTCCTCAGTTACTGAAGCAGTCCATGTCCAAATGCAGCAAGACCTGAGCAATATTTGATATAGACCAGAAACTGAATTGGGCCAGTTATATAAATAATGGCCCGTAATTTCCAGCCCGAATGCCGGCTTAAGCTGATTGTGCCCTGTGCATGCGCATCAGGACAACACGGAAGTCCCAGCATATGTGTGTGCTGTAAGTGCCCATCTTGAACCTCTGACTGAGGCTCTGAAAGCTGCTGGTGTTAAATCGCTGAGCTCCAGTTGTGCCAAAACTTCCATCACTTGTCTTATGTTAGGTGAATTTTTGCCCTTATTTATGTTATTTTTTGGTGTAGAGGTAGCAGACATCTTTTGGGTGGGTTTTTTTGTGTAGATGTTTTAAAAAGATGTTTAACATATATGTAATACACAAATACTGAAAGATTTAAAATTTTTTGCAACTTTGTCATGACAACTAATTCCAGTTTAAAAAAAAAAAGTACATTCATATATGACATGGTGGATGTTAGTGTCTGGAATAAAGTTCAGCTGAAGTGCATTTGGATTCTTCAATATATTAAATGCAATTTTAAGAGTCTTCCTGATGCAATGTTGATCCTCATGTAACGTGAAAGTGTATTCCTTAAGGGGGTTTGGTTTGGGTCCTCCTGCGTTGTGGGAGGTCTGCGGAGATGATTCCGCTGAAGACCGAAGGCTGCTGCTCCGATCGGGAGTTCCAGCACAGCTTTTCAGGACAAGTAAACACCCCAAAATGTGTTGTATTTCTGGCAGACCATAGCTGTCTGCCAGCAATCGAGGTTATGAGCCAATGTGACTACAAGCACAGGTCAGGTGCCTAGGTATTTGGCAGCGAGCTCCCCAAAGCCTGTCCACCATCTACAAGGCACAAGTCAGGAGTGTGATGGAATACTCTCCTCTTGCCTCGATTAGTGCATCTCCAATAACGCTCCAGAAGCTTGACACCATCCAGGATGCAGTAGCTCACTTGATTGGCATCCCATCCACTACCATTAACACTTACTCCCTCCACCAATGGCGCACAGAGGCAGTGGTATGTACCATCTACAAGATGCATTATACCACCTCACCAAGGCTTATTCAATGGTACCTTAGAATCCATAGAACTAGAGACTTGCTATAATATTCATGTCCCACTATCTTATTCTTTCTACGAAAGAAATCGCCACAACTATTGATTTCAATTACAGAACATGAATACATGTTGTTTTTAAAATTCAGAAGGAAGCCATTTGGCCCATTGAGTTTGCACCAATCCTCTGAAAGACTGCTCTACCTAGGCCCACATTGACCATGGCCAATCCACCTAACCTGCACATCTTTGGAATGTGAGGGAAAATCAGAGCACCCGGAGGAAACCACTACCACCAAGAAGGACATGAGCACCAACTACATGGAAATACCACCACTTGCAGGTTCACCTACTAGCCACTCACTGGGTGAATATCCTGGAGCTCCCTGCCTAATAGCAGTGTGGTTGCATCTACACCACGTGGACTGTGGCAGTTCAAGAAGATGGCTCACCACCATTTAAACAGCAAATGGACAACAAATGCTGATTAGCCAGTGATTCCCCACATCACATGAAAGATTAAAATAAAGAAACAGAACATGGGTGTAGTGGAACAGTAGATTATAATCAACAGAATCATTACCAACACCTGGTGCTGATTTTTCAAGGCTCCAGAAGATGGGATGGTGGAGTCGGGGGCAGGACGAAAGCAACCAATACTTAGTGGAGTATTACTAGCTAGCAAGGCATTGATCCCAGGGCTGGCAATAATCACCAGGAAGGCCAGTACAGGAATCCCACTTTACACCCCATTGAGATTAGTTAAACTTGTTAGGTTCATTTCATTTGGAGCTTGTTGAAGGGGGATGATGGGGTATTTAATGGGGCACATGGGTTTTAGCAGCTGCCAGTTTCAGAACAGCTGAAGTGGGGTGGGTAGAGTGTGTGGAGGCAGTTGTGGCTTTCTTGTGGCATCACCACAGACCCATAGGAGGGTCAGTGGGGCAAATGGGTAGGGGTGCCCTTGGTGCATAGATGGCAGGGAGAGTGGGCACTCGGCACCCAAGCTTTGAAAGCAGGATCAGCAACCCCAGTATTGTGGGTACAAAAGAACAGGGGTCAATGCTGTCGAGGACAATTGACTGGCCAACGCTCAGAAGGTAGGCTGCAGCTGGTAATGGAGCATAATTGTCAGATTTTGGGCCCCAGCAATGAGGGGAATATCTTTCACATCTCAGTCTCTATCAGGAGGGCAATAAAGAGAAAAGAATGGAGGTTGACTGCTCAATACTGTATCGACTGCTGAAGAGCAAGCTAACTGAAATAACTGGGAACCAGTTTCGAAGGAGACTGTGACTCTCAAGGCAGATGGCCATGGAGATCTGTGACCTCATCACTGAACACCTTGGAGCATGGGTCACCATGTGCTGCCAATGACTGCCCAAAACACTATGGTCTTGAACTTCTTCACCTCTGGCAACCGACCTTCGGAAGGAGCCAATGTTAATGGCATCTTAAAAATGGGGAGGTGATGGCCTAGTGGTATTATTATTGCTGGGCTATTAAGCCAGAAACTCAGCTCATGTTCTGGAGACCCAGGTTCGAATCCCACCACGGCAGATGATGGAATTTGAATTCAATTTTAAAAATCTGGCATTAAGAAACTACTGATGACTGTGAAACGATTGTCGGAAAAACCTATCTGGTTCACTGATTTCCTTTTATGGAAGGAAATCTGCAGTCCCCTTATCTGGTCTGGCCTACATATGGCTCCAGAGCCACAGCAATGTGGCTGACTCTCAACTGCCCTTGGGCAACTGGGAAGGGCAATAAATGCTGGCCAGCCAGCGACATCCACGTCCCATGAATGAATATTAAAGAAATGACCGCAGCCCATTGCATCCCACTGGTCACTAATGACCTTTTTTGCCAGGACTGGACAACGCTTTCATTTAACAATAGACACAACCTCAACAAGGACAGAGAGCATTGGTTTTCTTCTCCGTTGCTGGATTCTCCTTGCTGCAGGGTATAATCGATTACACCTATGTGGCTTTTATTGACCAACTACTGAGTTCCATCAAAAGATAGGGCTCCCCTCTCAACGTCCAACTGATCTGCAATCACAACAAGAGCTTCCATCATGTGTGCACACGCTCTCCTGCAAGTGCCATAACCCCTTGGTCCTCAGTCAGTCTAGTCTGCCTCAGATCTTTCCTGCAAACTCCCGATGGAATGGATGCTGGGGGACAAGAGATGTCCCTTGAAGAGAAGGCTACTGACACCTCTACAGAAACCCCTGACACAGGCATAGAGACAAAATAACCTATGCCACCTGCTCACCAAGACAACTATTGAGCAGCCATTTGGCCTCTGGAGGTGTGATTCTGGCACCGGGACAGACTTGTGGTACCCTGCAAGGGTCACTGTCATTGTGATGGTCTGTTGTGTTTTCCATAAAGTTGTCCTCCAGAGAGGTGTGGATAACAGCTTGAGAACAGTGAAGCCCTGGAAGGAGACAGCTCATGTGAGTAGGAGATAAGAGAGGAGGAGGGGAGGGAAACCTGTTGCACAGCCAGGTGGCCTCCTTCTGCCACCTTGCTGTGCAACAAGTTTACCTCCCCTCCTCCTCTCTTGCCTCCTACTCACATGAGCTGTCTCCTTCCAGGACTTGAGAAAGGGAGAAAAGTTTTTTGAAAAAAAAATTACAATCACATTACTACAGAAAATGGTATGCTGGCGCTATGAGAATTCACATCAGTTCATGGAAATGGCAGAGAGAGATTGCCACTGTAGTTTGCACATGTAACTCATCCCAATTGTGTATAATGTTTTAAGGACCTCAGGAAAATAAGGAAACTGAGCACAAAAAGACATCAACTTGCTCCCAGGGACGGAAGGAAAAAAAAGTAGAAGAGGTGAATATCAACAGCAACCAGATCAGTCCTCTTCACCTTCCTCCTCTTCAGCTTCTTCCCCATCTTCCTCCTCCTCTTCATCCTCCTCTTCTCCCTCTTCAAAGAGGACTTCCCTCCTCTTCATGACCTCCAGCATTATATCCAGGTCAGCATCGACGAAGCAAGGGGTTACTCTGCCTGGCTGCCAGGCCTCCAGCTCCCCTGTGTCATCCTCACTTCCCTTTGTGCGGCTTTGGCACAAATTGCAGATCTCTGCCTCAAGACAACCAACAGTCTCGGTAATGGCTGTTGTTAGGCCTCTAAATGAGTCTCGCACTTCATTTGACCCACCTGCATTACTTCTCTAACTGGCTCTAAATGGACAGCAAACATGTTCATACCAATTAAGGACTCCCCCCAGTGCAAATCTGAACTTTAATCACCTCCCACCCCCACAAACACAGACCTGGCTGTTGTTTCCTTGTCCCGTGGCAATTCAGCCCCTACTGTTTGGAAAAACACCAGAGGTGGTTATGATCTGAATTACAGAGGTTAGTGTCTGTCCAGACGGCTGTAAAGTGCCTGATTGAAAGATGAGATGAGTCATTGGAACAGCATAGGAGGTTGAAGAAGAGGTTAAAGTGGGAGTGGAAAGGAGAATTAAAATGGCAAGAGAGCGAATTCTTAGGGTACCACTTGCAGATTGAATGGAGGTAGTCAGCAAAGCTATCACCATTTAATCTCCAAAAATGTGGAGGAGACCCAAAACAAGCAGTGAATACAGTACACTAAATTGAAAGAATTACAAATCAGTTGCTGCTTCACCTGGAGGAATGCCTGGGGCCCTGGAGGAAGTGAAAGAGCAGGTGTTGCATCTCCTGCGCTTGCATGGGAAGGCACTATGGTAAAAGGAATAAGTGTTGGGGTTGATTAATGAATATACTGGGGTGTCAGAGGGAGCGGTCCCTTTTGTAAAACATGGATGTTTATATTTCAAGCAGTTCATGAAACTCCTCAGTTTTAACTATTCATCTGCCTGTGTTCTGATGGTTTGGGAGTGGAGGTACTTGAAAGGATGGTGTGAATTTTCATTTTTCTGTAATTTAGTCCTGCTGATACAAATCGGAGCATTCACCATTTATAAAGTTGTAAATGTATTTTATGAGCAGCCTTCCCCTCCCCCACCCCCAAAAATTCATGTTAGTTTGTGAAGTGAAATTGAAACATTCCTGTATTATATCTATGAGCTCTGTGTACAGATCAGTGTATTAAATGTGCAAAGAATTATAGGACGTTAGTAAAATTTGCATTCTTACGGTGGGACAGCGCTTAGTACTGCTGCCTCAAGGCTCCAAGGACCCGGGTTCCATTCCGGCCTTCGATTCCGATTTTAGAACCGAGATGAGGAAGAATTTCTTCAGCCAGAGGGTGGCAAATGTATGGGATTCATTGCCACAGAAGGCTGTGGAAGCCAGGTCATTGAGTATATTTAAGACCGAGATAGATAGGCCCTTGATTGGTAAGGGAATCAAAGGCTACGGGGAAAAGGTAGGAGAATGGAATTGAGAAGCTTATCAACCATGATTGAATGGCGGAGCAGACTTGATGGGCCGAATGGACTAATTCTGCTTCTATATCTTATGATCTGTGTGTGGAGTTTGCATGTTCTCCCTGTGTCTGCGTGGGTTTCCCCTGGGTGCTTCTGTTTCCTCCCACAGTCCAGAGATGTGCAGGTGGTTAGTTGGATTGACCATGCTAAATTGCTCCTTAGAAAGGCGTGTAGGTTAGATGAATTAGCCAAGGTAAATGCACGGGTTTATGAGGATAGGGTGGAGGGGAGAGCTGGGTGAGATGCTTTTTCGAAAGTTGATACAGACTTGATGGACCGGATGGCCTCTTTCTGCACTGCAGGGATTCTATGTATCTAATTCATTTGTTAAAGGGGCTGTCAGCAGCTTATGACTGAATTTAAATTGTGTTTCTTGGATTGAGAGATTTTTCTTAATTTTGTGCATGAAATGGCTTTGGGGTTATTCATTCCAGCTCCCACCTTCATAGTTATCAACAACTGCAGACTTGCCCTAACTTGTCTAACAAACCATGCACGTGAAGGTATTGATTCAACTGTATGAAGGTGACAAGAGTTTCATCGCCTGTTTCAAGGCAACCTTCAGCTGAAGGCAGTCATAGCACTGCCAGAAACTATTGTGGTCATTTTGGCCTGGATTTCTTTGCCTTCAGTAATCTCCAGGTTTCTACAGGGTGCATCAGTAATATCAGACTGTCTTCATTACTTTGCCAATAGACAATTGGAAATAGCATGAGAAAGCAGTTGAATTCCCTAGACTCTAAGCTGCGTAAGTCATCCCATTGATCGTTATATATGTAGGTTTATGCACAATAGTAGGTCATTTGTACCCAAAAAATATCACATTATGTGCAGCTTTTTTGTGACTATCTGAATAATATTATGTAGATTAGTGCTTCTATTAGGAGAGGGGAATGTACATTGAGGCCTGAGTGTCCTCTTACACTGGTCATTGAAGGTAAGCATGCAGGTGCAGCAGGCAGTGAAAAAGGCAAATGGTATGTTGGCCTTCATAGAGAGAGGATTTGCATTCGGGAGCAGGGATGTCCTGATGCAATTTTACAAGGACTTGGTGAGGCCACTTGGAATATTGTGCGTGGTTTTGGTCTTCTTATCTGAGGAAGGATGTTCTTGCTCCAGAGAGAGAGTGCAGAGATTTACCAGACTGATTCCTGGGATGGCAGGACTGACATATGAGGAGAGATTGAGTCAGTTATGATTGTATTCGCTAGAGTTCAGAAGAATGAGGAGGGATCTCATAGAAACCTATAAAATTCTAACAGGACTAGACAGTGTGGTTGCAAGAAAGATGTTCCTGATGGTGGGGGTGTCCAGAACCAGGAGTCATAGCCTGAGGATATAGGATAGACTGTTTAGGACAGTGATGAGGAGAAATTTCTTCACCCAGAGAGTTGTCAGCCTGTGGAATTCGCTATCACAAAGTAGTTAAGACCAAAACATTGAATGCTTTCAAGAAGCAGTTAGATATAGCATTTGTGGTGAAGGGAATCGGAGGATATGGGGGGAAGGCAGGATTAGGCTATTGAGTTGGATGATGAGCCGTGGCTTCCTCCTGCTCCTATTTTCTATGTTTTCTTTCTATCCATGGCGTTCTCTATTCAACTGGGAAATCTGTCTTGAAGAAGAGCAGACTATAAGTCCAAGGCAGGTACAGTAGTAGTCTGAGTATTACTCCAAACGTGAAAAAAAGCTGTAGCATCTTGTTCATGGGATCTTCATTGCAAACATCTTTTGAAGTTAGTTTACCTGCCAAGATGGATAACAACATTTCTATGTTATGCATTACTACATTATGCATTACTACATCAGATGGAATCCTCCATGTTTTCCATCGTGGTTAAAAACTGGTAGGTGCTTTCGGCAATTATTCCAACCGTTTTTCATCCTAATGAAGAAGCTGAGCCCTAGGGATTATAATCTCTGTCCTCAAAATATGGAGAAGTACAATCTCACCCTCTGGCATTCTGCTTCCTGCTCTCTGTATCACTGACAATTGCTCCTGTGCACTTGTTCCTGTGTTGCAACCAGTGTAACTATCCTCCAACTCACTTTCTAGGTTGCTTGTAGTGAATGGCTCTGTGATTTTACTCGGCAGGTAAGATTTAGTAATATGGTGTCCTGTGAATTGCCTTTTTTATTCTGGTCACTCGCTCTTTCCTCCACTTCATCCATTATAGCAAAAGTGTCACAAAAGGTTTTGCATCATCACGTGATCTTTAACATATACCTGCAGCACTGTTTAACATTTGTTTAGTGAATGCTATGGATCCTGAGGAGGGCTAGAGATCCTAATCACTAATTTCTACTTCATCTTTTAAATCCCACGTGATAGATGGAACAAAGAGACTTCACAACCAATGGATCAGATCAAAGCTCTGCAGTCCTGCCAGATCCAGTCATAAATGGTGGTGGACAATTGAACAACAGACCAGAGGAATAGGCTTTACAAATATCCCCATCCTCAATGATTGGGGAGCCCAGCACATTATACAAGAGACAAGACTGAAACATTTGCAGCCAGATGAACTTTGCAACCAGATGATCCATCTGGGGTCCCCAGCATCATGGATGCTAGGCTTCAGCCAAATCAATACACTCCATGTGATGTCAAGAAATTGATGAAGACACTGGATAACACAAAGGCCATAGGCCCCGACAATATTCCGACAGTAGTATTGAAGAGTTGTGCTGCGCCCCTAGCCGAACTGCTCCATTAAGTGATTCATTGCAGAGAGACCAAACACAGATTGTGTAACTGCTTTCCAAGACAGCTTCCACCCGTCTGCAAGCAGGACCCAGACCTTCCTGTCGCACGCCAGTTCAATATACCATCCTGCTGTCAGGTCCGCACGTCCATCCTGTTGCAATGTTTCAGTGAACCCAATGCAGGCTAGAGGAACAATACCTGATTCTCCCATTGGGCACTCTACAGCCTTCTGGACTGAACATTCAGTTCAACAACTTCAGAGCATGAACTTTCTCCTCCACCTCCACTCCACTCCATTTCCATTTATTTTTCATTTTATCTTTATTTTTTATTATTTTGTAAATTATATTTTCTTTAAATTTTCATTTGTTCCATCGTTTTTTTACAAATCTCACTTTCCATCTTGCCCTGCCCCTCCCCCACCCCAATCCTCGCACCCAATCCCATCTGTTCCATAGCTCAGGTTCTCCTTTGACACTCTGCTTACCTTTCTTCTGCCATTTACACGTTCTGTTCTCTGTAATGGCCACTATCAGCACCCTTCTCAGCCTTGATTACCACCATTTACATTCCCTTTGTCTTTTTGTTTATGACATCTTTGCCGATTACCCACCCTCACTTTTACAGTATAAATCTCGTCCTATTTTCTTTGTTTTCATTTCTGACAAAGGGTCATTCTAGACTCAAAATGTTAGCTCTGTTCGCTCTCCACAGATGCTGTCAGACCTGAGATTTTGCAGCATTTTCTGTTTTCGTTTCAGATTCCAGCATCTGCAGTTAATTTGGTTTTATTTGTTCTGGTACAGCTACAACGCTGGGATCTATCTGGCAATGTAGAAAATTGCTCAAGCATGTCCTACCCAGAAAAGGGACAAACCTAACTCAACCAATTGCTGCCCCATCAGTCTGCACTTGAAGGTATAGTTGACAGCGATATCGAGCGCACTTGCATGTTAATAGGCATCTCGCAGCTAGTCAATTTGGATTCCACCAGGGCCCCTCTGAGCTCTGATGAAGGGTCATCCAGACTCTCCATTTTAGCACTATTTTTCACTTGACAGATGCTGTCAGACCTGCTGAGATTTTCCAGTATTTTCTGTTTTTGTCCTCTCAGCTCTTGAACTCATTACAACCTTGATCCAAGGACAAAAGAACTAAAATCAATAGTTGAAGTGAGAGTGATTGCCCTTGTCATGAAAACAGCATTTGACAAAGTGTGGCATCAAGGAGCCCGAGCAAATTTGAAGTCAATGGGAATTGGGGAAAATTCTCCACTTGGTTGGAGCCATCCTAGCACAAAGGAAGATGGCTATGGTTGTTGGAGGTCAATCATCTCAGTCCCAGGATATTGCTGCAGCAGTTCCTCAGGATAGTGTCCTAGACCCAATCATCTTCAGCTGCTTCATCAATGACCTTCCCTTCATCATTAGATCAGAAATGGGCATGTTCACTGATAGTTGCATTGGTACTGAAAGATAGGTACTGATGCAGTCCATGTCCATATGCAGCAAGACCTGGACAACATTCAGGCTGGGCTTTTTAGTGCCAAGTGACATTTGTACTACACAAGTGCCAGGCAATATCCATCTCCACCAAGAGAGAATCCAACCATTTCACTTTGACATTCAATGGCATAGTTATAGTTGAATCCCTCACAACCAACATCCTGGGCATTACCATTGACCAGAACCTGAACTGGACAAGCCATATAATTACTGTGGCTACAAGAGCAGGTCAGAGAGAACTTGCCTCTGACTTCCCAAGGCCTGTCCACCATCCAGGCATAAATTGAGATTGTGATTGGATACCCTTCACTTGACTGGATGAGTAAAGTTCCAACAGCACTTGAAGTTCGACACAATCCAGTACAAAGCAGCCCCCTTGACCAGCACACACCACCACTGACACACCAGTGGTAGCACTGTGTGCCATCTACATCATGCACTGCATCAACTCGAGACTCCTTCGACAGCATCTTCCAACCTTGCAACCTCTACTATCTAGAAAGACAAGGACAGCAGATGCGTTGGAGCGCCACCATCTGCAAGTTCCCCTCCAAACCACATACTATGCTGACTTAGAAATCATAGAAACCCTACAGTGCAGAAGGAGGCCATTCGGCCCATCGAGTCTGCACCAACCACAATCCCACCCAGGCCCTACCCCCACATATTTACCCGCTAACCTACGCATCTCAGGACTCTAAGGGGCAATTTTTAACCTGGCCAATCAACTTAACCCGCACATCTTTGGACTGTGGGAGGAAACCGGAGCACCCGGAGGAAACCCACGCAGACACGAGGAGAATGTGCAAACTCCACACAAGACTTGGAACCATATCTTTCACTGTCGCTGGATCAATATCCTGGCTCCCTGTCTAAAGGCACTGTGGGTGTACCTACACCATGTGAACTGCAGTGATTCAAAAAGGTGGCTCACCACCATCTTCTCAGGGGCAACTAAATACTGGCCTAGCCAGTTGCACCTCCATGTGACCAGATGCATTTCATTTTTTATGTGTGTTCTATTCCTGCAAAAACAATCGTATTCACTGAGTGGTTCACCTTGGTAGTTTGTAGTATCCATAGTTGTTGGAAAGACAGAAATCTAGGTGCTGTGGATGAAAGATGTTGGCAGGGGAATGTACTGTGGGATGTAGTGCGAGTTATTGATATGTGAATAAAAGTGAGATTGTGTAGATAGTTCATAGAATCCCTACAGTGCAGTAGGAGGCCATTCAGCCCATCGAGTCTACACCAGTGATGATAATTATGAATGCTTCCTTTGAAACAGTTCAGCAACTATTATTCACAGTGAAATCATTGTCAAGTACCTTACCTTTTTGTACCTTGTGAGATTATTAGACATTTGCATCATCAATGACCTCATGCTTGAACCCACATTTTAACTGATCCAATTGTGAAAAGAGGACATCCTCTGTGTCTTACTGCAACAAGGCTTGTTACCTGCTCCTTCAAGCTATGACGCCCTTCTGCTAGTATGGCTGCTTATATGTATTTTTCTGTCCAGATTCCAATATATTGGAGCAAAATTCAATAAACACTAGTCCCCTTAGGGTTTAAAGCAGTTTAAGATTGCAATACTGTGCACAGATTCTCAGCATTTGAATAGGAAAAACGAATTACACCTGGTGTTTGTTCAACTCATTCAGTTCAGCTGGGTTCATCAGTTTTAAGGTTGAGCATGTCAAAGCTCAAGAGTACAGCAAAGAAGTGTGGCATTTTTCTTCTGATTCCAACTGCTGAGTCATCCTTATCTATATTTTGACTCAAATAAAACCAAAAATTGCTGGAAGCGCTCAGCTGGTCTGGGAGCATCTATAGAGAGGGAAACAAAGTTAATGGGGGAGAAATTCATTGATTTTTATTTTGGCAGAGTGTCATGGGCTGCTACCTGCATGGTTTCTTTCAATTATATTAATGAAGAAAGCCATGTGGGCTGCTTAGGTCGGGGCTCGCAGCACTTCCTATTCCAAAGAATTGACCTAAATCTGCTCCGTGCCACTACAAGTGGTGCTACATAAACAGATTTCTTCGTCCAAGGTTTCAGGCCAATGATTTTCTGTCAAAATCTTTGGCAATATCTAAAATTGGGTGGAGTGAAATTTCTGCATTCTTGGTTAAGTAAAGCCTGTGAGCACAAATTCAATACCTTAATTCCTTCAAAGAGTGAGCAGTCGCTATGTCTATATTATCAAGCTTTCACTGTTAATGAGGCAGGCATTATATTGGAAAACCTGTTCTTTATAGTTGACTCGTCAAGCGATCACTTGCTCCCAGTTTTTTCTTCCAGCAATCACGAGGTTAAATTTGAGATTTCTGATCCTTTTGCTTTCCTTCTTGCAGTGTCATATATCATATGCAAAAGTGCAAATGAATACTTGTTTCCACCTGTTCTGATGTTCCCTCAGAATGCAGAATACTTTGAACTTTGAGAGTTGTAGTGTGATTTACCTCTGATCATTCTTAAACATTTTTCATTTGTTCTGTTGATCCATTTAGAATTATATGTCCATAATTCAATTTGTCTGGGTAAAGTAGATGGAATTTAAACAAGAAAACTATTGAAATAAATGAAAAGTCCAAGGAACATCCCAGAATAGAAACAGTTATTAAGAATCCTGTTGAATTTAATGCCCTTGACAGGCTGGCTTACTTTAACTCTTACAGATACAAGACATATACACATGTTTACGATCTAGTGCCCAGTCATTTTCACCACCACTTGTTTAATAGTTAAATTGGACTTTGTTGGGCTTCACTTCACCACATTAAATGCAGCTTATTTTGCGCACATTTCTACAATCCAGTCAACTCGCTTACAGTGCAAGAAGGATCTGTGTTTTTAGGTGGTTCCTTATTTATTGTAACCAATTACGATTATTCCTTCCTACTGCTATGTACATTTAAATGTGATCATTTACCTTCATTGTAAACTAGTGCCCACAAATGTACGATCGCACAATTTATGCATTGTTTTCAACATACGCCATCTTAAAAAGGTGCAGCTACTGAAGTGCTTGGTTAAGTTTATCTGGAATGACACATTGATACTAAACAGTAAGATTATATAATTGTTTTGTTTACATCCAGTCTTAAAGTTAAAATGTAGTTTTGAATTCCAGGAATCAAATTAACCACATTCTGCACCATGGATGAGCTTATTTGTATGGCATGACTGGATTGGGGCCTAATAATGATTTTCCAGTATTCATCTGGTTTAGCCTTTTGTGGGTTCCAACCTTGCACAGGGAGCTTGAACATACAAAGAAAATTACAGCACAGGAACAGGCCCGTCAGCCCTGCAAGCCTACACTGACCCCCCATGCTGCCCGACTGAACTAAAACCCCCTATCCTTCTGGGGACTATATTTCTCTATTCCCATCCTATTCATGTATTTGTCAAGATGCAAAGAAAATTACAGCACAGTAATGAGCCCTTTGGTCCCTCAAGCCTGCATCGTTGTAATCTAAGAATTTGGCAGCGTAGTACAGAGTGGATGCTAGATTGTCAGAGGTGCCTTACTTTGCGTGAGACATTAGTCTGAGGTGCACTTCATTTGTTTTTGAGTATTAAAGTTACCGTGGTTCTAATAACAGAATAAGGAATTTTCTTGCCAGCCTGACAACACTTTCTTCAATTAACACCACCCAGTACTTGTTCATCCTATTGATCTTTAGTGGGCTTTGCTGGCTGCAGAAAGACATTGTGTTTGCCTACACAACAGCCATCGTTGCACTGAAAAATAATTTAATGAATTTGAAGTGTGTTAAGACGCTTACTTATCATCACTGTTTGCACAACCTTTGTATTATCATGAGCATTTATAAATGCGTAGGTTAATCCAGGGATTTGCTAAGGGCAACAAATGTTGCACAGATATTTATAGGGTTTTCTTTTGACGAAGTGACTAACAAATGGAATGTTGTGGATATTCTTTGGGAGTACCTCAAATTCCTCATTGCGGGAGTGTTTTTACCACACGGACTACAACAGTTCAGAATGAAGACTCACCTCTGTTGTCAAGAGCTGAGTCATTGGAAATGGTATACCTTGGACATCATTGCTGTATCCAGTATTTATTCTCTGCAGATGTAGATGATTTGGACTTGGATGTAGATAAAATAATCTCAACTTTTGCTGGCAATATAAAAATATGAGATTTTGCTAACAGTGAAGAAGTCTGTAAAAGTCTTTAGAAAGAAATAGGTTAATAGAATAGATAGAAAAGTTGCAAATGCAGTTTAGTGTGGATAAAGGTGAGGATATATTTAAATAAGAAAAACAATGATTGGAATATAGATTCAATGCAAAGGTGTTGAAGGATGTAGATGTGTATAGAGAGAGCTAGAAGTTCAACTGCATATTTCCATAAAGATATGAATGGAGGTAAATAAGGCGAGCGAGAACTAATGATAACTCTTGTCTAACCAATAAGTCCAGCACTGTGGTGGTGTAGCTGTAAGAGTCCCATTATGGGAAAGATGTTAAATTCATAGGACTGGACTTTTCAGGATGGATTGAATGTAGTCATGTGTGCTCATCCACCCCCCCCCCCCCCCCCCCCCCCGCCCCGCCCCACTGGACCTGGGAATAAAAGTTCAAAGTGAGGGTAAAACTGTTGGTTGTTAATTGGCTGGGATCTTCCTCCTCCATCATTGAAGGAAATTTCACCTTCCAGGACTTCCAACCAATTGAATGTTTACTGGGACTGCAGCCAATCCTTGAAGAAGGTGCTCAGCGATGGAGCCTGGATTTTCAAGTGAGGCTGTGATTTTGCTGGGGCTAGGTTTGCAGGCCACAGCAAAGCAAGGTGAGGGTGATGGGGGCTCACTGTGGATGTGGGGGGGGGGGTGGTGAGTAAACCTTGGGGTGGGAGCTGGTCCCTCTGAGCACAAGTGGCCTATAAAGGAGGTTTTCCCCCGAATGACTGGTCACCAGCCAGGTGCTGAAACCTGCCAGGCTGCACACTTGCGCAGGTTGCAGGGAGCCTCTTGGTACAGCGCCCATGATACGGCACTCAATTTTTTTGCAGCCCTTCTCCCCAGTGCCTGGAATTATTGAAATTTTTGATAGAGTAAATGTAAAACTATTTCCTCTGGAGAGTTACCAATTTAAAATCAATACGGTGAGGAGAGAGTCTAGGAGAATCAACAAATATAAACTACCTAACTGAAAGCCCCTTAAAGAGCATCAAACATTGGTGCTATATTTTCAGTGATGTGATAAGGCACCACATGAATGCAAGTTTTCTTGTCTATTCAACCAGCAATGCGCTTCCTGTTTTTTCACGCAGTCAGTTAGGATAGGCAACAACAACACCACCTCCACGATCGTCCTCAACACCGGTGCCCCACAAAGCTGTGTTCTCAGCCCCCTACTATACTTATACACCTATGACTGTCTGGCCAAATTCCCCTCCAACTCGATTTTCAAGTTTGCTGACGACACCACCATTGTGGGTCAGATCTCAAACAATGACGAGACACAGTACAGGAAAGAAATAGAGAATCTGGTGAGCTGGTGCGATGACAATAATCTCTCCCTCAATGTCAACAAAATGAAAGAGATAGTCATCAACTTCAAGAAGTGTAGTGGAGAGCATGCTCATGTCTACATCAATGGGGATAAAGTAGAAATGGTTGAGAGCTTCAAGTTTTTAGGTGTCCAGATTACCAACAATCTGTCCTGGTCCCTCCATGCAGACACGATAGTTAAGCCTACCAGTGCCTCTACTTTCTCAGAAGACTAAGGAAATTTGGCATGTCTGCTACAACTCTCTCTCAAATGTCTACGGATGCACCATAGAAAGCATTCTTTCTGGTTGTATTGCAGCTTGGTATGGCTCCTGCTCTGTCCAAGACCACAAGAAACCACAAAGGGTTGTGAATGAAACCCAATTCATCACTCAAACCAGCCTCTCACCCTTGGACACTGTCT